>NC_092817.1:139490798-139750798 GCF_023375885.2 Dermacentor andersoni | reverse complement strand
GTACAATCAGCGACCGCTTACTCTTTCTCGGCTTAGTAGTCGGCTCCGTTAAGAGACTCGCTGGCCTTGTGACTCTGATAGTAGGACGAACGACAACGCACATTACCTTAATGACTCACCTGCTTTCGAGCGGAGCTTGACGCAGCGGCCTTCAGGCCAGCACATCAATGAAGGTGAGGTCTCCAGTCATATTCATCTACGCCCCTATGTCTCTGCCAGTCAGGATGTGTCATAACAACATACGTGTTTTACTGGAAAATGTTGCTACGCTGGCCTTAGGGGACACATGTTCTAGTGGCTGTGATATAATTCTGCATTTCGAAACCCGACGAAGTCGTAAAGTCGTGTGTCACTGGGCTAGCGCTAATAGGTTTCATGCTATGAGTGTAGAGTGGCTCCGACCTATGAGGTCGTGAAGCTGGTACGTTTATTTCTCTGATGACGCGTATCAAGATAAACGTGCAGTGCTTGGTAAATCAGAAAGCAAGGTAACATTTGGCCTCATATTCTACAGCAGTGTGGGGCACTGTCGACTGCGGTGCCAGCGAGCTTTTCCTCTCTCCTCTTGCCGAATAACTTGCTACCTCTTCACACTCTTGCCGTTGTTCAAGATACCGTCTGCCCGGCACGTTCCTTATCCAGAGTTCGAGTTGTTGGGTGCGGTACCAACGCCGATACATTTGATGCTATTATTGAGCTTGTACCTTCGATTGTGAAGAAAAGTGTACAGGTACCTCGATGCTTCCTCTGTATTGCCTGCGGAAGAACTACACTTTGTGTATCTAACTTATCCTCCCAGTCTATTGTGCTACCCAGCAGTATCTGATTTGATTTATTGATCTGTGGTGCTTAATTGTGCAACTGTCAGCTATGGCCAAAGAGCACCATGTCATATGGTAATGAATTTTGTAAGTAATATGTATGAAATGATAACTTGAGTTACAAACGTAGATGTGATGTGGCATTAAGGAGGCCTAAAAACATGTCGCTGCAAACTGCATGAATATATAAGTATCAAAATATTTACAACGTCTCAGGATAAAAAAGGGTAAAAAATTTCCGTATGAAGAGAAATATAATAGGATGCATACAAGCATTACTGCCTGCACAGGGGTCTTGGAGAAAAGCAAGAGCTGAGAGGCATGTGCTGTAAAACCTTATATGTCAATGCAACTGCAGCCTCAAAGGCGGCGCCATGCTACACACGATGCTATCTTCATTTAAACTACTAAAAACTGTTTGCAGAAGTAAAAGCGGTTCGTCACTAAGAAAAAATACTGGGAGAAGTGGAATACGTGATGATACGGAGAATGAACGGACTTTTTACACTGAGTTCTTTTTTCGTGCGCTTGACAAGGACATGGAGAAGTGTGAGGCTGTCGCCACACCTTCAGTCACTTCCAGTTCCAGTTTCTATTCTTAATCGACAAAGGAGCACTTCCTGTTATATTCCTAATATATTGTTTGTGCATGGTGTTTACAGTGGAAATTTAAATTAATGTTGAAGTGAGAAAATACCGATCAGGCAGCCGCCACTAGTGCTTCTAATGCGCGTGTCCTCTTATTGTCAGGATTTGCAGAAAGAAAGCGAAAGTGGGAATTAATATTCCTGCACGTCTGTGCAAACAATGATGCTGTAACCTGTTAGCCCCTGTGCAATTTCACGGGAAAAATTCGAGGAAGGTCAAAAGAAACTTCAAGTGATATGGGAGACAAAGCTCTGGTAATGGCACTTGAGGTGTGTATGGGGTGGGGGGAGGGGGCTTCGGCATCGTACGGGGGGGGGGGGGGGCTGAGACCCCCGGAAAACACCGGAGGGGGCTCGGGCCCCGGAGCCCCCCCCCCCCCCCCCCCCCCGTAGTCAGCGCCTGTGAAATCCGTCGAGTCAATATCACTCCGACGCAGAAGTATCTTTCTGCTACGAAGAAAATTGAGAACTACAAGTACACGCTTTAGATTTCGAAAGTGTGAGCGCCTGTATATGTCAGTGCCCGTATTGTTGTGACTGATCGATAGCGCCACCTCCTGCACCTTCTTTACGCCTACACGACCTCGGGCCCAAGCCAGACCCCGGCTCGTATGCTCCTCTTTTACTCTTAGCTCTCTCTTGTTCCCAGTGCCGGCGCGGACTCACGCGTTTCTGTTGAGCGTTCAAGAAGATATGTCGCCTCGACTTGGCATGCCACGCTAACGACCCTAGCCTTCCCGCTCAGCCATCACATCTGCCGCAGCTGACACCCGAGCTTGCGCCCAGCCACTCAGCTACGCCGGTTCACGAACGACCCAGTAACCGAGCCAGTCTTCGCCAGCCTACCTGCTATTGTCTCCTTCCTATTGAAAGCGTTTCCCGCCGTTCACTCGCCTCATCGTGCGCGTCTGAATGCGCTTGTCTGTGGAAGTCCTTATATCTAAGGCAAGACCACCATTATTTCTCCATTCAATCCTTCGAGCGATAGTGAATTTTCTCAAGTGTAAGCAGAGCCCTCTGTGTTTTGTCAGTGAACGCCTGCGTACAGCCGGCTCTGCGCAACAAGATGCCGGGAATTATATGGGAGCATATCGACTTAGTGATAATGTCGTGCCTAGTCATCGACCTCATACGGGCAGAATTGACACGTCGCCAGCTAGACACCACCGGCTCAAAACAGGACCTAATTCAGCGATTGGAAGCTGGCATTGGGGAACAGCGTGAGGTGACCCCTCCAGCGCAATTCAACGCATGCGCACCAACGTTGGCTCTCAACCAAGCCACCCCTATTGAAGAAATGGGAGCAAGGAACTACGAGAAATGTTGTATGCTACCGTTGCTCCATATACTGTACGATTTCTCGTCGACTGAACGATTTTCGTACTACACATGTGTATGAGATTGCGTTCTTGCCAATGAACGAGATTCTCATACATCATGAACCAGTTTGTATGAGCTGAGTGCATACAAGATGAACGACCTTGTACGACCTGCAAGAGTATGAACCGTGAAAAATATTGGCACTTCCGTTTATATATTTACTATAATAACTAAAATAGAATTATTGTAAGGTGTACGACATGTATGATCACTTGTGGTGACCTTACTGCAGTGTTGTCTTGCTGTAATGGTTTGTTCACAATTCTACGTTAAAGAGTAATGTCAGATGAAGTAATGGCTTGTACTTGTAAACAGAATAGTATACTTTACACGGGTTCTTTTGCACAGCCATTCAAGTCTTTATTAATAGTGATGTCCTCTGAATTTAAGAAACAGCATGTCATACATCGCACAAGTGTTGTTTGTTGGACCTTCCAATGGTACTTTGATACACCCAGTCTGCTGACAGATGATCATTGGAATGTGTTCCTTAAGTCAGAGCTTGCAGGCCACTTGACAAAGTAAAGAAAAGCCAACAATTTATTTTAACCTTTGCAATAAGACACCGCATAAGCAAAAACAGTTTTGTACACATTCACACAGGTAAGAGTGCTCCAGTGTTCAGAACATATAGGAAACTGAACAAAGTTTAATAAAAAGAAGTGGTTTTCTGCAATACTTATGACATATAAAGGAACATGCATTACCGTGGCAGAATAGCCTGTCGCATTAGCAGGCCACCGGAACGTGTTCTCACCGTAAAAAAAGAAAAAATAAAGACTGTTTGATGACAATAATTACTAGTATTGAAGCAACAAAAGTAACAAGCCTGAAATGTAGTTTTAAAAAGCAGCACAAACAGGTCGAGGAAACTAAATTACTTTGAAAGTACCCCTCTGCCAGCAATGTAAAAACCTTGATGGCGTAGTGGCTTTGACATTGCACTGCTAAGCCAAATGGCGCAGGATAATATCCCGGCCACAATGCCCGCACTTCGATGCTGGCAAAATGCAAAAACATAAGTTGCATTGGGCGCACATCAAAGAACCCCGAGTGCTCAAAATTAATCCGGAGTCCCCTACTAAAGCATCCCTCATAATCATATTGTGGTTTTCGCAGACAAAACTCCAGAATTTCATTTACTTAGGGCTAATAGTATATGCATAAGGACAAATGCTTATACAGAATCACCTCACAGCAGCCTCATTTAACGAAATTTCACACTTTCTAAAATAAGAAATTGTCAGGTTACTTGAGCACATATATTTATGCAAAAATTATTGCCTTTAGTTTTATATGGCTCATTCCGCCTTACTTTCCTTATAACTAAATTATATGTGCAGTGCAGGTGCTCACTGCACCTAAAAAATTTGGCGCCGCTCCTTAAAGTGCATGGTATTGTTTGAAGCCACAGCAAAAGTTTCCTTTACGACTGTTAACCTATGCAAAGGATTTTCACGCTTAATATCACGGACTCCTGGGCAGGATCACTAGGCACACTGGGCCTTTTTTCATCTGTTGTCCACAAAATGATGCTGATGGAGACATTAACCTGAGTTTGCAATTGTTAATGTATCCTGTTTTATAATGATGAATGTATAGTCCCTGACCCAAATCAAGCCAAGAGAGCTCCTGTTCTGGCAGGTTAAGTTCGTCATCTTGCCTCAGAAACAGCTAGCCGTTCGCACTTCCCATGGTGCATGGTCCATGGTCACTGTTATCAGGGTTGGGTGAATTGCCACAGTGTTGATTTCTTTGTACAGAATGGCAGTTGCAGGTTTAGTGGGCTTGTAGGAAGACAACTTCAAGATATCTTTGTGGTTTCAATGGGCTCTTTTGGTTTTAATACATCATTTTTTCTTGAGACTGTCTGTAGAGGTGGTCCTTCAGTGTCGCCGTGAAGATGACATTTAGCAGTTGTTGTGCCATAACGTGCACCACGTGGCTACCACGAGGCGACGGGAGCTGCCAGACTACGTGCACCACGTGCATATCAGGGAGGCGACGGGAGCTCCCACTTCTCCGCGACGAATCAAGAATCCGACATGGGAGGTGACTTCAAGAAGCACCCAGCCATATCCGCGACGAATCAAGAATTCAACGCGAGCAACATCATCCCCCCCCCTGCCCCGCATGGTTCCTGATAAAACGCTGTTACCTTTAAGACAATGTATGTCCCTTATTGGATTTTCCATGCTGTACATTCCATCATCTGCCTGTCCCTTATCTCTTTATTTTGTTTGAACTGTAAATAGCATGGAAAGGAACACAGAGCATAGAATGCTACAATGGATACAAAGAGGAACAATCATGCCCTCCGATACGGCACACTTTTAAGCGATTTAATTTTAACTAACATCCTAAGCCTGCCATTGTGCTGAAAAAAAAGCTTACTCAAGTTGCTGTGCAGGACAGTAGTTTGCTTCTAGAGAAAACATGGTTACGTTGATTCTATTATTTCGGCAAACTGGTGCTTCTGCAGTATTGTGAAAAGGTGACATCATCGAAAACTAGCTTAATTTTTTAGTAATAAATAAGCTTACAGTGTGCTACAGAGATCAGGCTTGATATAAATGTGCCACAGTCAACACGGTAACTCAATCTTTCCATGACTGTTGAGGTAAAAAGAATCGCCAAACCATTTCTAGCACGCTGTAAATGCTTTAAAGAAGATGGTGCCTTTCTGTTGCAATCGTCTAACAGAGCTTCAGCAAACAAACTATGAGAGTTTACGGCAGGACATTTGAAATAGATGCTCTTTATGGCTTCTTAGTGACTTCGGAAATGAGGAGCAAGTGCAGTGACATGTCTGAGCACCTCAGACACTAATGGTGATTACATGGCAACACAAACCGCTGATATGCAAAATAATTTTCGGGCAGCTTTGTCTCAAAAAAAATTATGGTGTTTTACGTGCCAAAACCATTTTCTCATTATGAGGCACGCCGTAGTGGGGGACTCCGGAAATTTCGACTACCTGGGGCTCTTTAACGTGCACCTAAATCTAAGTACACGGGTGTTTTCGCATTTCGCCCCCATCGAAATGCGGCCGCCGTGGCCGGGATTCGATCCCGCGACCTCGCGCTCAGCAGCCTAACACCATAGCCACTGAGCAACCACGGCGGGTGAGCTTTGTCTCATGCCACACCATTCAGGAAAATATTTAAGGGGACACTGAAGAGAAAAATAATTATCTGGGCTGCATTATTAAAGACACTCCTCTGCAACACCAGAAGAAGACTGCAGTTACCAAAAGAGGGGGCTTGGTAAGCTAGAAAAGAGACAAGAATGAAATAAAGGTGGTGAAACCACAATAAAGTTTCCGCACTTGCTCGCTGTCTGTCAAGGCCTAACTAAGTTGTTTTTGGCAAATATTGACTATATAGCCTTCTAACAGAGCCAAATACTGTACTTTAGCCATTTGTCAGCAAATGTACATAGCCGTAGCTGCCAAACTGCAGTAAAATACTTAGGAATGCATAATGTCCCCCTGACGTACCGGCAGTGATGTTTCGTTGCAAAATTTGGTAGAAAATGAAGGTTTGATCTTTAACACACTCTTCTATAATTAACCTCCCATCAGAAAATAAGCACAAAACGAAAGAATAATCGATGCCTCTGAACTGATTTAGTGTTTCTGTTTAGTGCCCCTTTAAGGCCAAGCCCATGAGTTTATTCAGTGAGATATTTCTCGCAACTCATATTCCACACATTCAAACTACTTATCTTCGGCCTTGCTTAAAGTGCCTTTGTATACCAAACAACATGAGACTGAATAACAGGAGTCACTGCAAAGAGAGAAATGAATGGGATTTCGCTAATGGGAAGCAGCTGCACCGGCTGAAGAGAAACGTGGCTTCATGACCTAAAGGGAAATATAAAAATGAAATTAAGCTTTGGGTGGGGTATTCGGCTGCTACCTCAATATCCTAACACGTGCTTATTCAGTATGTACTTAAACCAAAAGCTTGTTAATGACATACGCCTCCCTTTGCAGATTGGTGTATGCCAGAGGGGGTTAAGGCTAAACCTTAGCTAGCCGCAACATTTAAACCGTCCAATTAAAGTTCGTTATGACCTTTGTTTGCCACTTTCAATAGTGTGTTCCTGTTGACATAGCAGCTATAATTATCGTAGGACAGCACGGCTTCTGCATGGTGTGCATAAAACACTTTTGTTCAGTCAGAAAACATATTCTTGCACTCTTTCTAGGAGCAGCCTATAACTGCTCTCAGAAAGAGTACCAGAAAATGCGAATAATGCATATTTGCATTATTCACAAGACGCCTTGTTTCTCTGAGAATGCCACAGCCAATTACATATTTCAAATTGACCATTTCAAAATGCATGCAAAGTACACCATGGCTTCGAGGGTACCACAAACTACTGAAATTCACATGAGCCAAGTTCAGCAGTCAACACCATAATCAAGCTTCTGGATGTGCATAACAGCAAGTTGACAGAATAATGAGGAGGAGAAGGTGAGGGAGATGGTGCCACTATAGCAAAGTTAAACTCTATCCCACATCATTTGCAGAAGGGCAAATAACACCCAGCTTTCGGTCATACTCTCACTTGTGACCACTGCAGAAGGTTGACTGACATGCCTAACAAGCAGTTTGTGATACCACGTTATTACAACCTGCAACTGATGTGACATCAGAGATCAGCTTCAAGCTTGACGCTTAGCTGCACTAGGGACACATAATGAACTAGCTACATTAAAATCTAAAGCAAAAATGTTGAACATTTTTTGCCATACCTGTCAGGTTTGGCAAAATAATGTGTTAGAAAAACAACACGCACATTCCTAAAGCTTTCTCTCAGTACCCACATTCTTCTATGCATGCATTATTAACCATTATTTACCTTGACACGCTATACAGAAGCAGCACACTTGGAACAGCAGAAACTAACAACATGTTTTTAGATCAGTGAGTTCAGTGGCATACAGAAAACTACGCACGAGAAATACAAGTTGCATTGGCGGCAACCTACAAGCAGAAAAATTTGCATACAAGCTAAAATCTTCTCCCAACTCAGATCATTCGGGTGCCGTCGCGCGTTGAGGTTAGCTGTGAAAAGAACATATCAACGTACTTCTAGAAATATATATATACAATCTCATGCTGAGAAATTACGTACAAAAGCAGTGACATTCCCTGCTTGAATTTTTGAGCTCGTGAGATTTCAGTGCTTTTGTTGCTGCCGATTTAGCATGCTTCTGGAACGTATCTTAATAAACTTACCTAAGGCAAGTGCCCCTCTGGTATTTTGGTTAGTGGATTTTCATGCTAAGAATTAAGGAAGCAGCATAAGTGTCATGACTATTTTTTGTGCGCTTTCGCAATCCCATGCCAACCCATCTCTCAACAGCTTTAAAACATCTTCACCAATAGAACTTCATTCTCATTACTTAATGGAACATTAGTAAAAATTAGAATGAGCAAGAATTTGTAAATTGCACAAGAGATTCAGGAAGGTTGGCAGGTACCAAATACATGAACAGAACCTAGAACACATAAGTAGTCATGACCGTTTTGTGCGCACCTTGTCAAAGCAAGCACATCAGATGCTTTGTCGTGCTGTTCAGGCTGCATTAGTGCCACAGACTCCTATGTGGTGCAGAGATGCCTCCGTATCACGAAATTGTGACATCCCTAAACAATGAGAAATGTTCAGCTTATTGCAATCACTTCTGAAACTGCAAACTTGTGATTTAACAACTTCGTGTTAAATTGTGAAAAGCTCTTGTACAGCCAGCGATACGAAGCTGCAACCGCTTAGACAAATTAAATATCCTATTCTTACATCCCAGTCGGTTATTCAACTAGTCAAAGGCACAAACACACACAGAAAACTACGCACGAGAAATACAAGTTGCATTGGCGGCAACCTACAGGCAGAAAAATTTGCATACAAGCTAAAATCTTCTCCCAACTCAGATCATTCGGGTGCCGTCGCGCGTTGAGGTTAGCTGTGAAAAGAACATATCAACGTACTTCTAGAAATATATATATACAATCTCATGCTGAGAAATTACGTACAGAAGCAGTGACATTCCCTGCTTGAATTTTTGAGCTCGTTCAGACCAAGCGATGCCCGGCGCTAGCCTACTTCATAACAAAAATAAAATCAACAATAGTTGAAGCTCTTAGCAACGTCTATCTCGTGGTAATTTTCGTGAAACTTTTTGTTAAATGTGCAGTACGATGTTAAACGAACAACAGGAAATCACTTTTGTTGTTTTTGTAGCTTTACTAATCATCTTCTGCTCCCCATGACAAGGCACACTATATGAACCCTAAGAATGCACTAGGCGCCGGACTCAACATTTGAGGCGAGCGCTCCTTCGTGTCAGTTCAAGCCGCATCGACTGCACCAACCGCCGTAAACACTATTGAATGGCAGTCAACTACAGCACGCGATAGCACAACTATCAACACATTCTTCCGTGCACTGTGACCTGATGCGGGAGCGGCGAGAGTTCCAGAGGTTCTCATGAGCCGGAAACAGAGAAAGCGCGAATGGACCGTACTACGATGATCAACAACGGCGCACCGGAAGAAACACATAGCGAGCAAATAGCATTGCACAGGTCCAAGGGTTTAGTGATCGTCAATGCACACACAAAAAGAGCACATTTTCTCTAAGCACCGCATAAATATGATCAAAAGACCACTATCACACCAGTTGCCCGGGCCGTCGCAACAACGTTTACACATTCTTTGTAAGTACCCAAATTCCTCGCCTCGCCTATGCGCACCGAGCGGCCCGCTGCCGTTCCCGCCACCGCAGCACCTTCAGGTCAGCTTGTAGCGCATGGCAAGGCATTGCAGTGCGCTTAACCATCATTGGCACACGAACTACTCTGTCCTTTCCCGTTTAATTGCAAATTTTGTTTGGGTGGCATGTAGGCAGATAATGGTCACCAAATTACTACGCTAATCTCGTTTTTTGCTACTGCTGTGCACATATGAGGATTTTTTACTAGGTCAAACTCGCTCAGCAAGTTGTGAAAGATTTAGTGCAAATAATTTTTCATAGAAGTAATTTTGCATTGATCACATAACATTTTTAGTGATTGATGCTTAGTTTATTTCATTATTCTCTTTATTTATTTGTGACAAAGTTCGATGGATTTTGACTCTTATTTTGGCTATCTGTTCACCAACTTATTTACACTGTGTTTCGTGGTTCTGCTTTTATATATGGGGGCATGCATGGTCGAGTTTGTGCCTGCCTTCTACGGTTTGACATAAACAGGCACTAACATACTCTTAGCATGGCTAATGAAAAGAGAGCAGATTTGTATTTGACGGTATTGTGGTTGACGCACTTGGCTATTTGGAAAATATGCAGCTTTAAGTTCGCCATTTACTATCTCTGACTGACATCTCTGATGCAAGCAATATTACTAGCACAATGTGTTGGCGGGCTAGTTGGTGCGGATCCATAAATACTTTGTTTAGCGCAATAGAACGGACACAAGAAAGGCGACAGGACAACGCGGACAATATTATTAGGATGTGACAAAGTGCATGCATCTTCTGTCACTGATGAAACTGCCTGCAATAAATTCCTTTGCCAACTCGTCCTTGGTTGAAGTGTTTCCAATGCGCTATAATCACATTGCCAGTTTTGTTTATTGTGTGCACAAACAAACATGTAGTATTTTACTATGCAGCTGTGAAGGTATCCAACTCCTATATTGCATTAAAGTCTTAGACGGATCTACTTTGAACAAGGGATTCCTTTTCTGATGATAACTTTCCACAATATCATTCTGCTATTAGTGCTTATTGGCTGGTCGAGGAATGCGTCATGCAAAGGCAGTAGTATCGCCATAAGTATTCATCCGAGAATATGTCCCCAAGTGAAAATCATTGCATCAAAAGTGATGACACCAGCTTTGATGGGATGCATGGGTTCAATGCACGAAATTCGAGAAGTTGAACTGTGAACCTCGTATTTGCTCTGTAATATATGCTGGTATATATGTCACAATGGTTCAATGTCATCATACAGCACATTGATCATGCTTTTGCGTGTACTACAAACAACTCATCATACATCTCACTGTCAATAATGAACTTTTGTATACACTATGACTTAAGTGCACATACTTTGTATACTGTTCATAGTCATCCTCAAAGATCATGTTGCTCATACGACTACAGTGCATACGCATCACACATCACCTCACACCTCTCATACATAATGTCGTCAAGCCTACACAGCACATCGCGCACACCTCATACAAGCTCTATGCATTCTCATAGCACTCACATAAATATCGTGTAGTTCGTAAAAGCCCGCGTAGCACTTCACACAGATTTCGCACATTTTCTATGAGAGCTCGTTCAATATGCATAGCATATCATTCATTTCTCGTCAAATTTGTGCAACATGCATACATCTCGCTCAATTTCTCATAAACTGTTATACAAACTTTTTCATAGGGAACGTACAGTCTTGCCTTGCTGTTCCAGCAGCTACTGTGCCCTTCAGCCACGATGACTACACTGCTGGATTTGTCATCTTGCATCCCGCAGTTTGGCGGCTCACACAGCCGCATGTCAATGTATGCCTTGATGACCTGCGACGATTGTAGCAGCTTGCTTCATGGGGCGATACCAGGGCACGCCTGATAGCGTCTATAAAGCTGAGAGGTACTGCACGAAACTGGCAACTTGTGGGGGGGACTTTCGGGAACCAGTACAAAACCTGGGCCACGTGGAGCTCGGCCCTCACGGACACTTTTTGCACAGAATAGTCCTATCCGCGTGGCCAGAGCAAGTTATGAATCTTTCCCAGAACCCATCCGAAAGCTTGTACCAGTATGCCTTTGCCAAGTACAGAGTAATTGAGGTTGCCCGTCAAGCTCTCCGATGACCAAAAGATCGACTATATGCTATACATGGTTTATGCGAACAACAGATGCTCGCCGCCATCGCAGCCAACAGGCCGCCCACGGTAGCTAATTTTATTGTCACTTGCACTAGCCTAGACAAGAGTGCACAGCATATCCAAGCTAAACTAAAACCGTCAAAATTTATCGGTTCCATGAAGACCCCGCCGGAGTCATTTTGTGCCTCTAAGCCTGCGGAGCATCAGCAGTATCAGCCAGAACCGTTGGTTCCACTGTCCTCCCGAAGTTCAACATCAAGAACGCGCAATTCAAGCCTGCCGACGGATCAACAAAAAGCTGCGTATGCAGCTACATCAGCACAGTACGGCGCCCGAGCTTTTCGTAGTAGCCAAGACCTAGCTCAAGCTGCCTGCCGTCTATCAATGCTATGCCTTGGGGCACCTGGCTTCCATATGCCTTAGGCACTCAAACCGCCTACCACAGCCACCATCGTGAGCAATTCCAACCACGCGAAAAGCACAGCAGCCTCCCGCCTTGCACAATGCGCCCATTGCGCTCGACGGCTCGCAGCAGCAGTGTCCTTTTTCAACACAGTTGTGATGGGAGTCGGCGAATGCGAAGCGTTTCCCGACTCAGGATCTAAGGTGACTTTACTATCTAAAGTCCGTGTGCCGGCTAGCATGGTCATCCCCTGGACTGAGCCCCCTCTGGCTGTGGTCGGAGGAGGCACAGTGCTTCCTGTTGGTGCTACCTTTTTAAAATATCCATTGGCCCAATCCGAGGAGTTGTTGAAGCTGCTGTTCGGGAGGATTATGTACTCCCTCTCATTGTTGATGAGGATTGGTTCTCGGCGGCCCAGAGACTTCTCATCTTCGAGCCGCCAATACCAACGCAGCTCGAACGTCCTGCCACGAATTTCACCATTACCACATACCAAAAATTGGTCCCAAGAATGGCAAACGCTGCAACCCCAGCTCGGTCAATCCTTTTCCCACAAGTTGGACGCGCTCCAAAAGACTGCTTGTAGCGAGGTCCCTTGCCTTCACCAGAGCAGCCACCATGGCAAGCATTAGCAGCCCAGATGTTGCGCAGCAGTAGTACCTCTGCCACGTCAGATGCCCTCACTTCATACACGTTGCCCGTACACATTCATCTCGATATACCACCAGCCCGCATTGGTAGCCAGCTCACTCTTGGCCAGCGGTCAGTTATAATTGCTAAATTGGCCGAACACAACGCTGTTTTTACTCGCCATGATGATGATCTTGGCAATTTCATTGGCATGCAGCACCGCATTGACCTGCTACCTGATGCTTTGCCATAGAGTCGAAGCCACTACCGGTAGTCTGCAGAAGACAGACAGTTCTTGGACACGCAGGTCCAGAAGTTGCTCCGCCAAGACATTACTCTCCCGGCTTCCGTCTCATGGGGCCTTGCGGTTTTTTGTGACGTGCGGAGAGAAAAAGCGGTTGTGTGTCATCTACATGCCCTTGAACTACGCACAATCAATGTAGTGCGCCCGTTGCCCTTAGTGGATGACATCATTATTGATGTATCAGGTTCTATATATTTCGCTATCCTGGACCTGAAATGTGCATGCTGGCAAGTTAGCTTGTACCCCCAAGACTGGGAGAAGACGGCGTTTATCCCTCATCATGGCACATACATTTGAACGCGCATGCCGTTTGGATTGAAAAATGCTTCGTCCACTTTCCAGAGAATCATGCTAATAGTGTTTTAAAATAATCAGCCCAGGCCTGAGAAATGTGGCGTCTGTGCTTATCTTGACGACGTTCTTGTTTATGCCGAGTAATTCTCCACATTCGCAAGCATCTTGCAGGAGGCGTTGAATTTGTTGCAGGTGAACGGCTTTAAAGCTGCATAGGAAAAGTACAGCTTTGGCCGGACCTTCGTGAGGTTTCGCAGCTTTATTATGTTCAACAAAGGCCAACGCCCAGGTCCCGATAAGGCTGCTGCCATGTGTCGCATACCAGTTCTCCGAAACTAAAAACAAGTGCTCTCCTGGGAGCAAACAGCAAGCTTTTATCGTCGTTTTATCAAAGGCTTTGCGAAAGTGGTGTCCCCGCTGCGGGCTCTAATCAAGACACCTACATTCGTTTGGAGCACCGAATGCGACCAGGCCTCCCCGACTATCCGTACTACCCTCAACCAGCCGCCCCTTATGGCGCAATTTGAAACGGTGGGAGCCATAATGCTAACCTAAGACACATCACAGGAAGCAATAGGAGCGGTCCTATCCCAAATCCAGAATGACAGGGACTGCGTCGTTGCTTATGCTAGCCGTGGACTTACGTCATCTGAGCGCAGCCTCCGCAGTAATGTCATCATAATCATCATAATCATCATCATTAGCCTGGTTACGCCCACTGCAGGGCAAATGCCTCTCCCATACTTCTCCAACAACCCCGGTCATGTACTAATTGTGGCCATGTCATCCCTGCAAACTTCTTAATCTTATCCGCCCACCTAACTTTCTGCCGCCCCCTGCTACGCTTCCCTTCCCTTGGAATCCAGTCCGTAACCCTTAATGACCATCGGTTATCTTCCCTCCTCATTACATGTCCTGCCCATGAACATTTCTTTTTCTTGATTTCAACTAAGATGTCATTAACTCGTGTTGGTTCCCTCAACCAATCTGCTTTTATTCATTAACGTTACACCCACCATTCTTCTTTCCGAAACTCGTTGCGTCGGCTTCAATTTAAGTAAAACCCTATTCGTAAGCCTCCAGTTTTCTGCCCAGTAGGTGAGTACTGGTAAGACACAGCTATTATACACTTTTCTCTTGATGGATAATGGCAACCTGCTGTTCATGATCTGAGTATGCCTGCCAAACGCACCCCAGTCCATTCTTATTCTTCTGATTATTTCAGTCTCATCATCCGGATTCGCGGTCACTACCTGCCCTAAGTAGATGTATTCCCTTACCACTACTAGTGTTTCACTACCTAGCGTAAACTGCTGTTCTCTTCCTTGACTGTTAAACATTACTTTAGTTTTCTGCAGATTAATATTTAGACCCACTCTTCTGCATTGCTTCTCCGGGTCAGTGAGCATGCCTTGCAATTGGTCCTCTGAGTTACTAAACAAAGCAATATCATCAGCCAATCGCAAGTTACTAAGGTATTCTCCATTAACTCTCAGCCCCAATTCTTCCCAATGCAGGTCTCTGAATACCTTCTGTAAACACGCTGTGAATAGCATTGGAGAGATTGTATCCCTGCCTGACGCCTTTCTTTATTGGGATTTTGTTGCTTTTTTTATGAAGTACTACGGTGGCCGTGGAGCCGCTATAGATATCTTTCACTATTTTTATATACGGCTCGTTTACACCCTGATTCCGTAATGCCTCCATGACTGCTGAGGTTTCAACAGAATCGAACGCTTTCTCGTAAGCAATGAAAGCTATATTATAATGGTTGGTTATATTCAGCACATTTCTCTATCACCTGATTGATGGTGTGAATATGGTCTATTGTTGAGTAGCCTTTACGTAATCCTGCCTGGTCTCCTTTGGTTGACAGAAGTCTAAGGTGTTATTCTATTTGCGATTACCTTAGTAAATACTTTGTGGGCAACGGACAGCAACCTGATCGGTCTATAATTTTCAAGTCTTTGGCGTCCCCTTTCTTATGGATTAGGATTATGTCAGCGTTTCTCCAAGATTCCGGTACGCTCGAGGTCATGAGGCATTGCGTATACAGGGTGGCCAGTTTCTCTAGAACAATCTGCCCAGCATCCTTCAACAAATCTGCTGTTACCTGATCCTCCCCAGCTGCCTTTCGCCTTTGCGGAGCTCCCAAGGCTTTCTTTACTTCTTCCGGCGTTACCTGTGGGATTTCGATTTCCTCTAGACTATTCACTCTACCATTATCGTCGTGGGTGCCACTTGTACTGTATAAATCTCTATAGAACTCCTGAGCCACTTGAACTATCTCATCAATATTAGTAATGATGTTGCCGGCTTTGTCTCTTAGCGCATACATCTCATTCTTGCCAATTGCTAGTATCTTTCTTACTGCTTTTAGGCTTCCTGCATTCCTGAGAGCATGTTCAATTCTATCCATATTATACTTCCTTATGTCAGCTGTCTTACGCTTGTTGATTAACTTAGAAAGCTCTGCCAGTTCTATTCTAGCTGTAGGGTTAGAGGCTTTCATACATTCGTCATTTCGTCTCCTGCGATAGCTTACTCGTATCCTGTCTAACAGAGTTACCACCGACTTCTCTTGCACACTCCATAATGACGCCCACAAGATTGTCATTCATTGCTTCAACACTTAGGTCCACTTCCTGAGTTAAAGCTGAATACCTGTTTTTTAGCTTGATCTGGAATTCCTCTATTTTCCCTGTTACCATTAACTCAATTATTGGCTTCTTATGTACCAGTTTCTTCCCTTCCCTCCTCAGGTCTAGGGTAATTCGAGTTCTTACCATCCTATGGTCACTGCAGCGCACCTTGCGGAGCACGTCCACATCTTGTATGATGCCAGGGTTAGCGCAGAGTATGAAGTCTATAGAGCTGCAGCGGTGGCGTAGAGGTAGAATACCCGCCTCGCGTGCAAGACGACCGTGGTTCGAATGCTGTTGCCGCACAATTTTCCACCGGATTAAAAAAAATCCGCGTGTTGATGAAATTACATAAACAGGCCTGGAGTGTGGCCTGATCCCGGTGACGAGAACCGGTAACGCACTCCCTCACCAGAGCAGGATTGGCCACCCTGGTGCAGTACTTCGCCACAACCTCCTATATGAACACAACAACCAAACCCCGGCCCTCAGTCCCCAGCAGCTGCGATGCAACTGACTACGCCGGCGGTCAGACGTGCGACGCAGCAGAGGGTGCTAAGAATCCCTGGCTCCGGACAGGCCGCCATTGGAATATGAACCTGGCAACGTTTAACGCTAGAACGTTATCTAGTGAGGCGAGTCTAGCAGTGCTATTGAAGGAATTAGAGGGCAGTAAATGGGATATAATAGGGCTCAGTGAAGTTAGGAGGCCAAAAGAAGCATATACAGTGCTAAAAAGCGGGCACGTCCTGTGCTACCGGGGCTTAGCAGAGAGACGAGAACTAGGAGTCGGATTGCTGATTAATAAGAATATAGCTGGTAACATACTCAAATTCTATAGCATTAACGAGAAGGTGGGAGGTCTTGTTGTGAAACTTAATAAGAGGTACAAAATGAAGGTTGTACAGGTCTATGCCCCAACATCCAGTCATGATGACCAGAAAGTCGAATGCTTCTATGAAGACGTGGAATCGGTGATGGGTAGAGTAAAAACAAAATACACTATACTGATGGGCGACTTCAGTGCCAAGGTGGGCAAGAAGCAGGCTGGAGACAAGGCAGGGGGGGAATATGGCATAGGCACTAGGAATAGCAGGGGAGAGCTATTAGTAGAGTTTGCGGAACAGAATAATATGCGAATGATGAATACCTTCTTCCGCAAGCGGGATAGCCGAAAGTGGACATGGAGGAGCCCAAACGGCGGGAATAGAAATGAAATAGATTTCGTACTCTGCGCTAACCCTGGCATCATACAAGATGTGGACGCGCTCAGCAAGGTGAGCTGCAGTGACCATAGTATGGTAAGAACTCGAATTAGCCTAGACCCGAGGAGGGAACGGAAGAAGCTGGTACATAAGAAGCCGGAGAGGGAAAATAGAAGAATTTCAGATCAAAGTCTACGCCACCGCTGCAGCAGTAAAGTATGGGAGTGCTTTGCAGCATATTGGGCAATAACAATCAAGTTTGGTCAATAGCTCCTAGGTAAAATATTCACCCTTGTCACAGACAACTGGACCGTTGCCTGCTTAACTTCAAACGTCCTGCCTTCTCTTCGGTTCACTTCTATGCTCATGGATGTAGTCGAGTTTGACTTGATTGTGCGGCATCGGCCAGGATGCCAGAACGTGGTAGCCGGCCACTTGTGCCGTTTATCATGTGCTGTCATGCAGTCTCCTCAGTCACTGGCTACCATGCAACAACAAGATCCTGAATGCAGTGCGATTTTTTCAGCCATAGCCAAAGAGGATGGCCCAGCTGAGTTCGCCAAGCTGGACGACGTCTTATTGAAGCAAGGTTTCGGCACGGGCTAGTTGGTATTCCATGGTATCAATCCACCAGCCCACGTCGTGCTTTTTTGTCCCTCGTCCATGTATGTGCTGTAAGTGACGATCGACATCTTATACCGGCATCATCCGGAACATATGCGGTAGTAGCCCCGTCTAGATTGCGTCCTGCCTTTCTGCAGGCATTGCATGATTGTGCAGGCACTTCGACACAAAGCGTACTTTGCTGAAGGTGCAAGGTCGTTACTGGTGGCCGGATATGGAACAATCGGTCAAAGTTACGTGTCGTTCTGGCAATGCTGTCAAAAGTTCAATCGCGATACGTCGCCCAGCGGTGGTCTTCGTGGCAGAATGCCCACCACGGACATTCCATTTTCCAGCATAGCAGTTGACCATGTAACTATGCCACCCAGTAACTCAAAGGGATACATTCTCAACATCGTTGACTTTACCACCCGCTATATTGTGCCCGCAACAGATTCATTGACATTTACATGCGACGTTCTCAAGCATTTGCACAATGTGTTCTACACCTATGGCACGCCAGACCAAGGCCTCTCGGACCATGGCTCGGCCTTTTAGTACATTGAGTTCAAGCGCTTCCTGCATCTCCTTAGCGTAGAGTTTCATTTCCCAACTACTTACCATCTTGAAGGCTATGGTTCAGTCGAGAAAAGCAAAATAACTCTGCTTGCAGTTCTGCGCAAGATCTGTGCCATGGAACCATTGTCATGGCCTACGAAACTGCAAGAAGCAGCGTTCGCCGTAAACACACCTATGAACTCAAGCACAAACTTCACACCTTTCGAGCTTCTGTATGGCTATGTACCCAAGATTCCGCTTCAACAACAGCGCCCATTTCACCAATCCGCCCTTGCTGAGCGCGTCCTCGACACAAAAGTGCATCGCCTTGAAGCAGCCGCAAATTCGGAAGCGGCTCAAGCTGCGCGCAAAGAGCACTACGTCCAACCACCAACCACCATCCTCACATCTTCACCGTCGGTGAATCTGGTCTCGGTACGACGACAAGCTCCAGTACCCCATGAGAAAATGGTGCCCCGCTTCAACGGCGTTTACCGCCTCACTGAGCAGCCAAGATCGGCAATGTCTGACATCTCGTCTTGTTAATCAACCTCGAACATTCCACGTGTCCTAGCTCAAGCCCTACGCGCCCCCAATTTCTCCAGAGACCCAGCAACTGTCCATACTTGACGTGGAAACCACGTGCAAGCCAGAAGTGAACAACGCCGCCACCGCAGCGCAGCAACATCCTCAGAGACCACAATGCACTCGTCGGCTGCATAGCCATCTCAACGACTTTATGCAGGAGTGACGTGGGTTATCACGCGTGCGCCAGTGTGTGACGGTTAGGCACAGTGTTTAGAACTCATTGACCACGAAACTTGGTCAATCAGACTGGGGTGGGGTGTGAGCGCCCGTATATCTCAGTGCCAGTATTGGTGTGACTGATTGCTAGCGCTACCTCCGCGCCTCCTTTCGCCTACAAGACTCCCGGCCCAAGCGAGGCCCCGAGTCGTACGCTCCATTTTTCCTCTCGGCTCTCTCTTGTTCCCGCCGCGGGCGCGGACTCACGCGTTTCGGTTTAGCGATGTAATAAACGTGTTCTGTTCAAGAAGTTAGGTCGCCTTGACTTGCCATGTCACGCTAACGTCCCTAGCCTTCCCGTTCAGCCCTCACCATAGATGGTCGAAATGTTTGCAATCGTAGTCGCATTTTGCGTTAGAATCTCTACGTTTTAAGATAGTTTCGTAAAACTATGTTCACTCCAATTTTTTCGAATTGCTTATGCAGCAACTTTTTCCAGGCTACTTTCCTTCTTGTACAATCGCGTGAAGAGTCGGTATTACACTGAGGGCTGTAAGAGTAAGGTTATGAGATCAAACTGGAAATTCCGAATTCTGGTTTCTAGACTTTTCGACGCTGAACAAATAATCTTCGATTTCTGTTCATTAGAAGAATCAGAAAGGGATGAAATCACAGATCGTAAGGACTTATTCGAGGTACTATAAATTAGAAAAGTACAAACGTGTTCATCTGTGGTTTTATTGGCGCGGACTATTTGAAAGAATAACGGAGGGTAGTCACTATTAGATGCGCAATGAATAGACCTCGGACTCTGCCCAGGCGGCGCTGTGGAAGAACCCGTCTCCAGGGCCCCCATCGCAGACATGGCGCGAACTCAGTAGTTCAGGAAGTAGTAGTGGAGGAAGTCGAAAGCTTCTATGAAAACGTGTAATCGATGATGGGTAAAGCCAAAAGAAAACACACTATACTGATAGCCAACATCAAGGCCAAGGTAGGCAAGAAGCAGGTTGGAGACAAGTCAGTGGAGAATATGGCATAGGTTCTAGGAATGGCAGGGGAGGATTATTAGTGGAGTTTGCATAACAGAATAATATGCGAACAATGAATACCTTCTTCCGCAAGCGGGATAGCCGAAAGTGGACGTGGATGAGCCCAAATGGCGAGACTAGAAATGAAATAGACTTTATACTCTGCGCTAACCCAGGCATCACACAATATGTGCACGTGCCCGGCAAGGTGCGCTCCAGTGACCGTAGGATGGTAAGAAATTGAATTAGTCTAGACTTCAGGACGCAACGCAAGACACTGGCACATCAGAAGCCAATCAATGAGTTAGCGGTAAGAGGTAAAATAGAGGAATTCCAAATCAAGCTACTGAACAGATATTCCGCTTTAACTCAGGAAGAGAACCTCAGGAAGAGTGTTGAAGATATGAGCGACAATCTTATGGGCATCATTAAGGAGTGTGCATTAGAAGTAGGTGGTGACTCCGTTAGACAGGATACCAGTAAGCTATCGCAGGAGACGAAAGATCTGATCAAGAAACGCCAATGTATGAAAGCCTCTAACCCTACAGCTAGAATAGAACTGGCAGAACTTTCCAAGTTAATCAACAAGCGTAAGACAGCTGACATAAGGAATGGATAGAATTGAACATGCTCTCAGAAACGGAGGAAGCCTAAGAGCAGTGACGAAGAAACTAGTAATAGGCAAGAATCAGATGTATGCGTTAAGAGACAAAGCCGGCAATATCATTACTAATATAGATGAGATAGTCGAAGTGGCTGAGGAGTTTATAAAGATTTATACAGTACCAGTGGCGCCTACGACGATAATCGAAGACAGTATAGTCTAGAGCAATTTGAAATCCCAGAGGTAACGCCGGAAGAAGTAAAGAAAGCCTTGGGAGCTACGCAAAGGGGGAAGGCCGCTGGGAAGGATCAGGTAACAGTAGATTTGCTGAAGAATGGTGGGCAGATTGTTATAGAAAAACATCCCACCCTGTATACGCAATGCCTCATGACTTCGAGGGTACCGAAATCTTGGGAGAACGCTAATATAATCCTAATCCATAAGAAAGGGGACGCCAAAGACTTGAAAATTATAGACCGATCAGCTTACTGTCCGTTACCTACAATGTATTTAATAAGGTAATCGGAAATACAATAAAACCTTAGACTTCTGTCAACCAAAGGAGACCCGGCAGGATTACGTAAAGGCTACTCAACAATAGATCATATTCACACTATCAATCAGGTGATAGAGAAATGTGCGGAATATAACCAGCCATTATATATAGCTTTCATTGATTACGAGAAAGCGTTTGATTCCGTCGAAACCTCTCAGCAGTCATGGAGACATTGCGTAATCAGGGTGTAGACGAGCCGTGTGTAAAATAATGAAAAATATCTATAGGGGCTCCATAGCCACCGTAGTCCTCCATAAAGAAAGCAACAAAATCTCAATAAAGATAGGCGTCAGGCAGCGAGATACGATCTCTACAATGCTATTCACAGCGTGTTTACAGGAGGTATTCAGAGACCTGGATTGGGAAGAATTGGGGTAAAAGTTAATGGAGAATACCTTAGTAACTTGCGATTCGCTGATGATAATGCTTTGCTTAGTAACTGAGGGGACCAATAGCAAGGCATGGTCACTGACCTGGAGAGGCAAAGCATAAGAGTGGGTCTAAAATTATTCTGTAGAAAACTAAAATAATGTTTAACTGTCTCGGAAGAGAACAGCAGTTTACGCTATGTAGCGAGGCACTAGAAGTGGTAAGGTAATACATCTACTTGAGACAGGTAGTGACCGCGGATCCGGATTATGAGAAATAATCAGAAGAAGAAGAATGGGCTGGGGTGCGTTTGGCAGGCATTCTCAGATCATGAACAGCAGGTTGCCATTATCCCATTATAAAAGGAGGTTATAACAACTGTGTTTTACCAGTGCTCACGTACGGGGCAGAAACGTGGAGGCTTACGAAAAGGATTCTACTTAAATTGAGGACGACGCGACGAGCTATGGAAAGAACAATGATGGGTGTAATGTTAAGTGATAAGGAAAGAGCAGATTGGGTGAGCGAACAAACGCGAGTTAAGGACATCTTAGTTGAAATCAAGAAAAAGAAATGGGGCATGGGCAGGACATGTAATCAAGAGGGAAGATAACCGATGGTTATTTAGGGTTACGGACTGAATTCAAAGGGAAAGGTAGCGTAGCAGGGGGCGGCAGAAATTTAGGTGGGCGGATGAGATGAAGAAGTTTGCAGGGACAACATGGCCACAATTAGTGCGTCACCTGGGTAGTTTGAGAAGTATGGTAGAGGCCTTTGCACTGCAGTGGGCGTAACCAGGCTGCTGCTGCTGATGATGATGAGTTCAAAAAGAACTGTCCGCAAGCGAAGATGCATACGTCCCAATTAACCATCAGCTTTCTGTTGTGTTGAGGCTCGGTTTCCTAAAAATCAAGGAGCTGGCAAGTTTCTTCCGCCCATCCACGCTTCGGAAAATGAGGAACCTCAGCAGGGCAAGGTAGGTGTACAATACAAAATAAGTCTTAGGTGCTATTTCGGCGTGATGCAACCCGCAAGTACAAACAGCATCAGGTTTGTATATAGGCATATCAGTATAAAAATCTAAGCATTTCAAATTGGTTCATATTGAAAATGTCCTGAACACGAGACCTAAATGTCTCCTATATTTTTATGCATTTTATTGCAAAGTTTTTTTTTTTTGCAAATATTGACAGAGAGTAAATCCTTCCATAAGCATTTTTTTGGGCAGCAAACAGAAAACGTTTTGCAAGGCAGCAAACAGCATGCGAACAACACGAAAGTAAGCTTCCTACAGTGCCTACGCGCCCATCTTTCTTTCTCGCAGGGGCTACAGCATCGCTCAGTATCTTTGAACTTTTCTCAGACGCTTCGAGCAGCAAGCGCGCACAAATAAATGTAAATAAACACGACATTTCTTTCTTTACACATATGCGTCGCTTCGTAATTACTAGTCCAGTGCTCCTAAAGCAACTTTATTGCTCACATTTCAAAAACGCAGTCGAGCAGGCTCAGCATATTGCGAAACGTGCTTGCTGTGTCGGCGCAGGACATACAAAATACCGAAACTAGAAATGAGCTCGCGATACAACGATGCTCTAGAACAGGATATTGCATTCATAAACGAAACAAAATGTTTGGTTAACGTGACCCGCCAAATCTTTTCGTTACACTTGTTGAGTCAAGTGGAGGCGGACGTCTGTTAAAGGGTGCAAATCGATGGCACATACGCAGGATGGTTCGCAAGGTTGTTTCTTCTGTTAACAACGAAGTGGCGGCTGCAGATTCTTTAGTTTTTGCTTGGTTACCAGGGTCCTCCGTCAGGGCTACACCACACAATTACAGCAGAATAAAGTTGTCGCACTTTCTCATGGGAGCCGCTGTATTGTGGGGAATGTAGTAATTCGATTACCCAGCAGGTTGAACGGCCTGTCTCCAGCGCTCTCGCCTTTCACGTCATACGATCGCGATGAAAATCGGTAAAACTGAACGCTGTTATTCAGTCGATCACGTTTATGGCAATTTACAACACAACAGTAGCGTCGATTGCTGCGTTTCTTCGTAGCGCATGGAGCTATCGAGGTTGCCGTCGTTTCCGCTATCAGTCGGACGAGTGAGCCACCAAGCGCCTTATGACAGTTCGGTGGCGTGCCTGACTAGCAGACAAATTCATAGCGCTCTGTGTGCGTGTTAAATGCGCATAACACTCGCAATATGGACCAAAACCTAGTTAAATCGTTGTTTCGCAGTCGCCACCTGCATATGCAACTTAGCAAGGGAGTCGGGCTTCGCACTACTCAATTACCGCCTCTTCGCACCGGCAAATGGCGCTACGCGTCTTGTAAAACTCCAAAGTCTGACGTCTATAGTCGTTCATGGTCGACTACGACTAGAGAATGTGAGAACAATACCAGACTGATTTTAGCCACGCACATATGTAGTTGATCTAGTATTTACGCGTGAAAGCTCATTGTATAATCAGCAATTCCACAAGCGCTTACCACATGAACCTGTGTTTAAACCCCATGAAACACGATATGAATTCATATACCCAGTAAGCGAAACATCCTGCACCGCTAGCTAGAACACTGTCAAGAGGGCGATTGTCCTGCAGACCGGAAGGAAAATTACTATGCGCCCGTACCGAACAGTTCGAGTAGCTGGCCGGGTGGTTTCCATCACAAGGCAGCATCGCTCGTTTTCGCAAGCACAATAATTTGGAACGCGATTTTACCCTTATCTGACAGCACCGTTGGCTTGATTTAGATCCAACAATACTATGGCAACATCACCAGCAGTTGCGACATTAAAGAAGACGCAGGGCAACTGGCTCTACTCTAAATACAATGGACCATGCCTTGATCTCTGATGGGCAGGAAGGGCCATCAAAAGTGGTTATTACTGATTCTGTTGGTACTCAGTTATTTTCAACTAGCCTATAACAGAAACATACGGCAATCAGGCGAATCCCAGCTAACCTTTCTAATGTTTCAGTAGGAGTTAGACCTGAGTCGACACCTCATATTAATGAACTCACGGGAGTGGCTGCAAAATGTGTGCACTTGAGCAAATCTGCAAGACATGTCTGGTCTGGCGACCTACAAATAATGCCTCCACAACCAAGCGGGCTTACGTCCGAGATCGTCTGACACAATGCGGTAGGAGCATGAAGAGCCTCCTGGATAACCTGATGATTATTAAACCTCATCAAGCCTCCATACGAACGCACAATTGCAATGGGAATGTTGGTGACACCACTGCATGGGCAGAAATCCAAATGTATTTTGTGAGTGGGGGGACGCCGTTCAGGCCTACCACGGTGAGTTCTCGGACATCAAGCTGAGCTGAAATGGGTACTACTAAGGATAGAATATACTAATAAAGAATAAAAATGGATAAGATCAACCGATACTCGGTCAAACAATAAGAGCTGGCGTGCTTCCTCACGAAGACATTCGAACACCACGTTATTCTAAGAACGCCGCCAAGGCACCTTGCTTTCTTACTCTTCTTCTTCCTTGTCGCCTTCGAAAGATATGTACTTAAGTAGCTTGTTTCTCGTGAACTTTCGTAAATGGATATGGGCTACTGGCTGCGTTCTGTTCTTCAATTACAAACACTTCATTAAATATTTTACCGCTTCTCGGCGGTATTGAATCCTAGTAATATATACCGCGTTAATTTTGTCTGAATATGTACGCACGCTAGACGTACGAATTTCGTTGCGAAGGTGGCGCAGCGTGTTCAGTGGAATGACCGAGAAAGGTACGCGAATGCAAAGAAGCCTCATACATACTGCTTCCCAGTGATGTTAATATGGTCTGTCACTAGATTGCTAGACCGCTTATTGCATAACGTTGACATTCACAATGACTAGGATAATGCCGCAAGCAGTAGTATAAACTTCATACCTCTTGGGGGTTTTGGGCGGTGGTTGAGTATGTCATATTCTTGGTTTATAGCGCGAATTGTTATATAGATGCAGACTAGAAGACAGGACGTGGGCTAACTCTCAACTAATTATTTAGTGAAACTGTCTAACTATATATGAGTAATTGCAAAAACCGTAGCAAACGAGCGCGACAAGCTGTAAAGACGATACGTATTGGAATCTAGGGGATCAATGAATTAGAAATAAGAAATGGCCACTACTTTAGATTGACACACGTACTTCGAAGATATTGAAATTGACTTACAGTGACATCGACCGCAAGGATAACACAAGTCTCTCCCAATCTTTTGATGTGAAATGCTTCAATTATTTCGAGTGTGGATTGGAATATGTGTCTTGAAAGGACATTTGTGTCCTCAAACAAAGGTTTACAACCACAATTATAACAATGCGGTGCTACAGGTAAATCATTAGGGTTGGTAATTGATATTTTATGCTCTTTATGCTAATTGTGAGGCACCTGCCACGCTTTCCGATATAAGCCTGCCCGCACTTGAGTGGAATCTGATAAACTATACCTGTGTTACAAGGTAGAAAAGGAAACACATGCCTAATGCTGCAATCATTTTTTCTTCTTCTGCCCACCTGCTAAACTTTCTGTTTTTTCAGAGGACACATCATGCACACTTTGCGGGGATATTTCTTAACTGTGTTACATCTCGTGGGGGTGCGGGGGCAAACCTTTACACTTAAAGACGCCTAGCACGTCATTTGAGCGGTGAGAGGTACAGCTGACAGGCGATACCCTGGCGGGACAAGTAGCTCTCGTAAAACAAGTACGTCGTTGCGGTGTTGAGGCCGCCCTTGGGTCTAACGATGATCTTGATGTCGTACCTTGGGAGGACCAGCATTCTGCTTGCCTTGAGTGCTTGGTTTACGTTCCGCGGGCGTCGCGGCGGTTGTGGACCGTCTCGCTTGCCAGTGCGGGAGGAGGCTTCGTTCTTAGGTCTATCTCGCGATGCGCTGGCGCCAGACAAGGTTTTGGAGTCGATCATGCACCCGGCGGGCATCTCCACGCAATTTTTCGGGAGACATCTCCTCTCCTTCGGCCTGGACCTCCATGCTTGGCAAAAAATTGCTGCGTAGGACTTGACTGCTGTTTCGCCTGGAGGGCGGTAGCTTGCCTAGGCTTGGCTTGAAGCATGCGCAGCCTCTTAACGCGGTGTCCGCGTGGCTCGGGCGGAAATACTTCGTAAGGTAGCAAAAAGGCGTTTCCCACCTTGAAACATGATAGCAGCAGACTCCTGGCAGCTTGCTGTATGCGAAAATAGCTAAGCTAGAAAAATAGCGTTCTGGCTCGCTGTCACTTCGTCTTCCTCCTCTTGGTATGTGTATTGATAGAAAATTGATATTGATAGAATATTGATATAAGGGTCACGTAACATTTTAAATATAATAAAAAATTGCGCCGTATCCCCAACACCCATCTCCTCGTCGAATGCGGTCGCATGATGGATAACAATTGTAACGAGTTTGCAATCAGTGTGCTAGAGGTAGTGGAGTTTGCGGCGGGGTTTCAATTGAACTGCAGTGAGAACCGAGTGATATAACATGTGGTGGTATTTATTTGGCATTATGGTTGGCAGCAAGATGGCCACTTTGTCTGTCTACTGATGGCACATAGATATGTTGTAGGTTACGCAAGAAAACTATTGCTGAATTTCAGAGCCATCTTCAATGATTTTTGTCAGAATGTCTTTGCAAAAGCTTCCGGTTGTGTGTGCAGTACTTAAGCGGTCTAAGTAAGTTTCTATTTTAATGCGAATAGCATTCTTTGCTTACCCCAGCCGTTTAAAGCCTATCTATCTATCTATCTATCTATCTATCTATCTATCTATCTATCTATCTATCTATCTATCTATCTATCTATCTATCTATCTATCTATCTATCTATCTATCTATCTATCTATCTATCTATCTATCTATCTATCTATCTATCTATCTATCTATCTATCTATCTATCTATCTATCTATCTATCTATCTATCTATCTATCTATCTATCTATCTATCTATCTATCTATCTATCTATCTACTCACAGCGACCGAGTGGCCCAAGTTGTATACCTGCTTAGGCCACTAGGTATAATATAGGGGTCCTGATGCAGTCGTCATCGTTGCATCGTAGTCATTCTAGCTTGGTCATCCAACTCTCGTCATGCCATCGTTGTCAGGTCATGGTCGTCAGATAGTCGTGTATTTCTCGTCACATCGCCATCGCCAAGCCCCCCTCCCCCCCGCAGTCATCCAGGCCCCTTCCGCGAAAAAAACACGCCGACTAACACACAGCCTTGTTGCCGGCCGTGTGAATAGCACCCGTTTCTTTTCAATTGTATACCATCGCTGCTGACACACCACCGGTCATTGCGTCACCCGCCCATCTTATCCCCCCCCCCCCCCTCCTCCCCTTTAAAAGAACCCTACTCATGTACACTGTGCCGAGGAAACAATACCTCGCTTTGAGAAAGACAAGTCCACGTGTCGTAATGTTGGCTCCCGTCTTTGCCTGGTTCCCGTTTTGTTTATCATCCTGAGTTTCCATCTCCCGCCTTCCCCTTGGTCTCCCTCGATCCGTCGACGTCATCCGTTATTTTCCATTGTATCGTATACACGCTCTCGCCATGTGCTACAGATGCTGCAGATAGCCAAGCTCAAAACCAGACTCGTACCGGCACTGACAACAAAGCGCATGCGTCGTACCTTTCCCCTTTCTCTTGCTTCTCCGCTCCCTCTCTTTTCCCTGACCCATATATTCTCAAGCCGAGAATAAACGGAGGCTTTTTTGCCGGGGGACACTGTCTCCTGTAGTTACTGCCAACAGCGTGGCCGCTGGCCATGAACGCAACAACATACAATCGCGATGATGTCGCCGTTGCTATGCCATCGTAGTAATTGAGTCACCGTCCCAAAGCAATCACGCATCCGTTTGCAGACCCTCGTCGTCATTCCTACTTCATCCGGTTTTTTGTCATACCGACGGTGTCACGCCATCATCGCATAAAGCTGTCATCTCATTGTCGCCATGTAATCGTCCGGTTGTCGTCGTTATACGATCGTGATCATTGAATCGCCATCTGATTGCCGTCATGAAGTCATCGTTATACGCCACGGTCATTCCTTCGATATCATTCCTTCATCGCCGCCTTCTTTTAGCCGTTGGCTTCTCCTAGCCATCATAATGCCTCCATGCTCATGGGCGACCTCGGCAAGCAAGTGCCATAGCAAAGTGGAATGATATTTGAGTAAGTTGCATACAGCCCACGCAACGTAAGTCTCAGAATTAAAACTAGTCATGTTAAATAAACGTGACTTTGGAATTGGGTCTACTGCTACATTGCTAGATCGATATTCGCATTAGCGCCAGCAGACATGGTGAGATGTGTGATGTTGTAATTTTTATAAATATTGTTGCTCTAATTATTTCGTGTGTAGACGGAAACGGTAGGTACAAGGCAGTTGAGAACTGGGTAACTAAGAGACATGCTTGCATTTCGAAGACAACCAGGTGTTCTACTTTTCTGATTCGGCAAAAATGTAAGTTCATTCGCAGCTGACTGAAATCGGCAATGAACGTCGCCACCTATGTAAGGGTTGAGTAGTCGGGGATAATTTATTAATCAAATTGCACTGTGTGTAAATGTACTAGCAATCCAGCTACCGAGTAGCTCCAACCGCAGCTGGAGTATATGGGGAGATGCGCGCTAACATGCTCTTTCCCCTCCTCTCTTAGCGCGCGCACGTCTCTCCGCTCCTCCGCTGCGCGAGTGAGAAGACGGCGCGGAACCTCCCTCCTTCTATCCCTTCTGAGCTCGAGAAGGCACCGCCGCATCAAGCCTCCGTCGTTCTCGGCTGACACTCGCAAAATTTCGCTCACATTTACAGCACACGGTGCGCTGGCGCGATGTTATTGCTCTTGGACTTTTCATCCAACATTAAGGTGACATCGGAAATGAATTTCGGCGTCCATATAATGGGGTCGGGTTAGTGAGCTCTCTGGTTATTTTACTAGCGCATACACAAACATAGCGAGAAGTATTCCTAGGTATCCAGACAATACGAGCCTTGTTTGCAAAGAATGATTTTCTTGCTGAGGATTCATTTACAAGTATACAAGAAAGACCACGCTCAACGTAAACGTTTAGCTCTAGATCATGCGGATCCACTCTATGGCAACGAATAAATAATCATGGCGGAATGACGGCGACGAAATGACCGCTGCACAATGACCATAAGTATGAAAAGTTTTAGGCGCAAAATATGACACGGACAGAGAATAGGCACGGGCTGACACACACTGCACCTCTCCGTGTCTTCTTTTGCACATAAAACCACTTCTAGACACGTGGCAATTAGCTCGATAGCAGACGTTACAATTACGATGTCTTTATGACGATGACGCATTGGCGCTGACGGCTTGCAGCCAAGAATGACAATATTCGTATGGCGACGACAGCTTGACGACGGCTGCGTGGTTACAATGGGACGAAAGCGCTGAAATTACGAAATCTGTAGGATAAAGACGGCTTGATGACATTGCGATGACATAAGGCAATGTCGACGACGGCTTGGAAGTGGTAGAGCGACAAAGATAGCATCCCCAAGGAACGCCTCAGACGGCTTCTATGGAGGACGGCCCCAAGGATGACTCAGACGAGGGTATGATGACGATGAAACGGCGGCATTGGAATGACAACGACTGTATAATGACTGTGGGTATAACACAGTGGGATGACTATGTTGACGGCCGTGTGACAACGGCTTTACGGTAGTGCTATGACGATCGTATGAAAATGACAGCATAATGACTTCGGGATGACGGAGCTGACATAACCATGACTGCATAACAACAACAGTATAAGTGCGATCGCTTGAGGGCGATTGTTGATAAATACGGAGAGACGACGTCAGCATCTCAACACAGCAGTGATAACAATGGATCAATGCGACGCAATGAAAACGACGGAATCATCAAGACAGCATTGCTATAGGCAATGTGGTTGTTTTGGAGATTACATCCAGGTTTACGTGTACCAACTTCCATCTCGCAAATAGTGGTCAAAATTAACTGGCTGCCTTTGACTATGATGCCACGCATAGTCAAATTTTCTACTCGGCGTCAAGAACATTGGTGTCACTCAAACATGGCTTCACGATCACATATATGACTCTGAAATCACTCCACCCGGCTATGTAGCTGTCAGATCAGACCGCGAAACTGGCAGGGGAGGCGGTGTCGCCCTTTTTTTTTAAAGCGGACTTAAAGTTTTCAGTTATCTGTCCTCCAACAGATCTTGAGTCTGTTTGGTGTAAATTGTACCTAGGCAAAAAAACAATCATAGTCTCTGTTTTCTACCATCCACATGCCTCCTCACCTGATAACATTTTTCTTCTCGCTGATCACGTCAACACGCAAAGTTTTCATGCATTTAGCTTAATTCTAATGGGAGACTTTAACACACCAGATATTCACTGGCCCTCACTATCGCATCACAGTTATTTAGGTAGCGAACTAATTAACTTTTCTTTATCTTTTGGGCTTACACAAGTAGTCAATGGCGCAACAAGACAAAACACACTTCTTGACCTGGTGTTCATTAGCTCAGACCTTGTTGATAAGCTGTCTAAGTGTGAAAGAAACTCATTCGCGCAGCATCTACGACTGAAAGCTACCCAACTTTGCCAGCCGACTGCGCGCTCTTAGTACAATGGTAGACCGTGAAATTTCATTCGTGTTGTGGTACAAACACATTAATGCCGTTGTTTCTCATTACATTATCGTTAACACAACTTTAAGGAAGTGCTTGAAAGTTACGCTTTATACGTGAAAATTTGAAAACTACCAGAGGTACATAGAGTATAATTTCCAAAATCTGAAAACGGACAACTAAACTCACCAGGAAATGCATTAGGCTGCTTTCACAGTACAGCAGTCAGAATTATCCAGCGCTATTTTGTTTGATATTATTATGAATAAGGACGTCTTGTCTGTTTTAACAGCACTATGGGAGTCAGACAAGTGCACGTTCCTGGGGCATAAATGCTTTCCGTTGGACTATTGTAAACCAAAATACCGGCTGCGACTCCACGGTTGTAAGGACAGCGATGTGTGCTGCAACGTTTGTAAGTTCCAGTTTTTCTTTGCTCAAAACACTAAGTAAATAGCAGAAAAAACACGTCTGGTTAAGCCAATCGCCCGTTTGATCACTGTTTCATTCTTCATTGCTGTGTCACTATTACTGTGCTCCCCCCGCCAAGCTTCCCTCTTCTTTCCGACACTCCTTCATAAATCGATGTTTGTTGAGAGGGTCACTCACTGTTTTAAAAAGGCGATAAGCAATGAACGGGTGCTGCCGTTTTCTGGCGATATCGCCGAATATAAATATCGCTGAAAAAAAAAAAAAGGTGGGAGCGACATTTTCTTCTTTTTCCTACTTGCTTAACTCACGAACCATCATTCCAGCATAGAAATACATTACTATTGGATTTTGAAGTTAGACATATTTTCAGTGTATGAAAGTCACTTATCGGCTCATATGGGCAAGGTATTGAGAATTCTACGCGGTGTAATATGCGATTAGCTCTAATACAATTTTGCGCATTTACTTGTCCTCTAAAAGTGCACAACAACAACGCGTAGTGCGCGCTTGCTGCGTCTGTGAAATTGTCGTTTCCTTAAACTATAGCTGCACCCAACTCTAAGCGCACAGTACTAAAGGTCGTCGCAAGTACATAAACCGCTCGAAATATAGTTATGTGAACTATGAGTCACTCATTCTAGCGAAAGGCAGAACCTATTCACAATACAATTATGGAACGTTCCTGTGCCGCAAGCTTACACGATAGCTCGTTGCCTTAGCTGACATCTCTTGAAAAATCCGCAGTTCCACGCCGCTTTAGGCCAGTGTGTGATAGCATTTACACACTACGAGTTACTTGCAGACTATGAGTTATACCCACGCAACTATATACCAAAAAGTTCGGTAAGATTCTAACTAAATGAAAATCTCTACATTGCAGATAAAACTAGATCATGCACCAAAATTGGAGGAGAATGCCGAAAAAAATGCCATGAAGATGAAGAACCGAACCGTTATGTCCGTTGCGGACGTTCATCGAAGAATTGCTGCGTGTCCACCAAGTAGCACATACCTTCGACAACGCCGGGAACCTGACCATTCTGCTTTTCAGTTTCTTGAAAGGATACTGCGCTTTTTCAACTAATATACTACGTGAACGGAATAAAGAATCTGGGGAAAAATAATAACTAATGCACAGCATTATCTTAATAAAGCTGATATGGCTCTGTTGTACTGCGTTTTCTCGTCTGACAGAGCGTCCACTTAATTCTAGCCGCTCTCGTGGTGAAACCATACACGTATATACGCTTTATGTTTTAACCGCGCTTGTCCAACGTGAGCCCATCGGATGCACTGCTCTGGAAGCATGCTTCCGGCCAGCGGTGCGAAGTGGCTACAACGTCCGCACGGCAGCACAGTTACGGCAACAGCAGTAGTTATGCAGATAAGACGGTCACAAGGACGCCGTAAGCTCTACGTCATATGGCCAATAAAGGAACCTATCAGTGGCATGCAAGAACTTATTTTCAGAAACCATTCGTAGAAAGGTACCGTCAGAGAAGATATACATTCCATATATTTTCTTTTTAGAAGGCGCTGTCTCAGGCCCTCTAGTTATGTCGTCACTTGCGAAATATTTGCCGCACACAACGATATTTAGTACACATATTGGTACTTTCAGCATGTCAGGCTTTTAGCGGCACTGATATACAGTTCATATGCAAGGAGGATTACCCCCCAAAAGAACAGACAGTACTTTGCAATTTAAGATTGCAATATACGTTCGGCACATGCTTGTAATTACGCCGACACAAGGCAAACGCTCTCCGTGAATGTGCAGAAATGAAATAAGGTACGGTTCATGAAATAAAAACTATGCAGGTACCCAACACAGACGATTATACGAGGGGTTTAAACGCTACAATGCGATGCATATTTTTTCATAACCTACCCAACCGATCGTACAACAGAACGCATCCTTATCAAGAACGCAAGAATACTTTTTTTTTTACGAAATGCATCGGCATTTGACGGGAACAAGGAATGCATAAGTTAATACGACAAGGTGCCGTTTACTTTGCTCAGTGTGTCTTTAGTATGTTTACAATTATTGACTTGTTGAGAACAGCTTCATAAATTTTTGTTAAAATACTTTGTAAAGTTGGACAGTAAGACGTAATCTCAGGGCTGTTGTGGAGTAGTGATAGTGTCCGGAACTATTACCGTGTTCTTCGATTAAAGCGATACAGCGGTGAGGCCTGGTACTTTTTCTTATGTAGGGCACCAAGGCGTTAGAGGGTAATAGCACAGATAACCCCATTTCTAAGTAAGAGCTGTGAAAAAAAAAGGAATATGTGAAGCATTTGCATAATGGTAGTAAAAGCAATCCGCTCTACGACAGGGAGCAGCGAAACTGCTGTGCTGGATTTGATTTAGATTCTAACGTCATTATTAAAATGAAAATATCGGCAGACCGGATCTCGTGAAGACTGTCGATGGTCATGCGTTTAGCATTCAATCAATATAGCGACGCAATGTATTGCTACTATCAGAACCAGTTATGTGATATGTAACTAAAGTGGGACTACCTCCTTCTCGCTTCCCTCAGAACACCCAGATCCATTTCAGGGCGCCACCACGCAGCCTCCGCGTGTACTCTGAAATGTATGGCACTCCGGTGCGTGCGAGTGCTTAGAAACGCGCCGTGCAACAGTCAGGCTCCTGTTTCGTGCTTCTTCCCGAACAGCCTGCACTGACAAGCGGCACTTAAGACAAGTCCGTGTGTGGGCTCCCAGACAAGAAGCGAGGCGTGCCGGTGCGTGCGGACTCTCAGAATTGTGACCTCGCTTTGCACATATTCCGCGACCCGAGTTGGCGAGATGTTCACTGAAGAGCGGCACATGCCCAGCGCATTCGTGGCGCGATTCGCGAAAGCGTTAGCGCTGAAAGGCGTTCACTGAAAAGCGCTGATACCCAGTGAATGTGGGGCGCTGCCAGCTAAAGCGTCGGGCTGCGGTTCTTGAGAAATCCATGTTACTCTAATCCATCCATCCATCCATCCATCCATCTATACGCATGTTTAAATGTAGCCATTTTCCCGCCGACATGGGTCAATGCGCAATCCATGGTAAAATGGTTAGAGCTTGCGGCTACTGTGTTGATGGAACAGGGTTCGAAACTAACCACGCGATAAACCTTCAACACTGAGTATGTGGTGAAATGGGGATTTCACAAAGCTCGTAAAAGGATCGCAAAGCGCTCTGTATGCACGGTCCTAGCTCTTGGCTGCACGAACTCGGGTCTCGCGCCGAGGCGATGGAACTGCCCACAGTGGTGCATATTTTACCATACGATTGCACCCACAGCGAACATGAGCCATCCTGGCTACCTAATGTGATGGCTCCTTGAGGGGGTCGCGGTTCGGCTTTCGGCGGCTGATGTGCACCTTCTCGTGGCCATGGCGGCGCTTGTCCGAAGATGGCGTCACCTGATCGCCCACATAGTTCACAGGCAATGTACACTCGACAATCCGGTATGGACCATGATATCTTGAAGCAAGCTTTTTTTCTAAGGCATAAAAAGTTGAATGACAGCGGCATCCAGGGGCCCTATAATGTAAAGCTATTCCAATCTGTTTTCATTCCAATCTCCTGACGCCAAATTTACGTAACTTCCGACCCAAGGACCGGGCGGTGACCGGCAGCGTTGTCTTCATCAACGCTGCCGGTCACCTCAAACGCTCTCCTCGTTCGTAGGAGGTCACTTTTGTTTACTTTACAAACGAATAACATTACCTGCATTGACCGGTTTCTCTTATCTAATTGGATGACAACAGGCACAGAGCACGCTCAAGTGGAAAAGGTATCTATGGGGCCGAGCTAGCTCAGAGAGAGTAGATAACCGGACGACGAGGGTGGTGCCGGCGTCTACCATTGGTCCGCTTTCTGTTACTTAGCTTGCGGTGGCTTGTCTACAATCGCGGTAACGTGCAACGTAAGCTTAAGAATGACGCGAAACCGGATCCTCAGCGAAGAAGACTTGGCAGAGCGAGGTCGTAAACCTGCCGAAAGTGCTCGATAACGTTATATGGCCACGCAAAAGTTTTATTTTACACAAATAAACCCTTGCTCTGCGGCAGATGCGAGTAATCAGTGCCTGAGAAATCAGCGGCAGGCATCTTCTATTCCTTTCGGAACGGGGCAGTCTCCGGTTATTCAGAAGAAAAACAATTTTTGTTCGGCATATAATGCAGCATTAACGCGTACACGTCACTTTGACGCGGTAACTTTTCGCAGTTTTGTGACGTCGCGTGAAATACAGGTGAAGTTGACGCAGCCCGAAAGCTTTTGTCCAGTAGCAGATGGATAATAACAAAAAAGCGTTGAACCAGAAATATTAGTGTTTCTTTTTTGAGCGTAACCACAAATAACCAGTGTGCACACAGTAGCAATACTGTGAAACACAAAACTAACTTTTATTGGGCGAACCTGTGCCCACAAAAGAGGCTACACTTATAGCACAACGATAGCGGCGAACACGGTCGGCGATCGTCGAAAATCTGATCAGCGGGTCAAGCGCGTCGGCTTTTATAGAGCAGTCGTCGAATGTTCCAGACTAATCGTTCGGATCCGCGTGCCTTCCACAATGTTCTACACCATTCGCGTCACGCGACGAAATCAGATAACATAAGGTTCGGCGACAACAGACAGCGGACAGAAGCATCGATAACTTTCCAGAAACTTCGGATACATGCAGGCGCGTCCCACGCTGTGCGATTACATTTGTTAGGCGGCGAAACGTGGTTGCCCGATACAGATAAGTACACGTGTCAATATCATGTGAGATGGCGAGTTTCCGCGGTTTTCTTGACATCGCGTGACAGACGGGTGAAGTCAAGGTGGCCCGAAAATTTTTTCGCCGATCGTAGAGCGCTCATTGTAGAATTGGAAGTTTGGAATAGCTTTACGTTATAGCTTCCCAGCCGCGAGAATCCACGGCGAAGAAATGTGTGGATTCATCGTGGTCACGGACATATTTTTAGGTGCTTTGTGCATTTGACGTGAATGAGCGAGTCAACAGATGGCACACTTTAGCATGCCGAGCAACTTCTGAAAGAGGGCTAAATTCAGAGACGTCCGGGTGTACGGAAGTAACGCGTCGAGGCCAGAGGATGGTTCACGTCAACGTGGAAGAAAAAAATGGTGAGAATCTTGCGGTAGCTACAGCTGCGGTATTATACGCGCATGTCACAAAAGGAAGAACGTCGAATAGTCAGACGCGATGTATATTGTGAGCTTATACCGAAGAGGGCAGTGGAGCCGTTCCATTAGACCGTCAGTCTCTGGGTGACACACCGTAGATGTGCGGTGAATAAGTGCGGCACGTTGCGAGTAACTCATTAACAATTTTAGACATGAAGACACGGCATCGGTTGCTAAGCAGCGCTTTTGGTGCTCCGTGCCGTAAGATGAATGCTGGTACATCGAAAGCAGCAACCGAAGCAAGTGCAGCAGTTTCGGCGTATCTTTTTAGATGGTCTACTGCGACAATTATCCAACGATTTCAGTTAGCAGTGCATGGAAGGGATCCATAATGAAGGATGCCAACTCGGTCAAAAAAACGTGCTGGCCACAGTTAATGTTGCAGAGGGTCGGTCGTATGAGGAAGGAGTGTATTTGCTAACATGCCGCGCCAGTAGTACCGCTCACGCAGCCGCTGGTAGCTTTTTAGGGCGCCCGCATGGTCTTTTTATGCGTCTGCAAGGAAACACTTGCATTTGTCGGAACGTGAATAGCGAGGGAGGACTACCGGCCTTTTGCGACCGTTTGTCTGATAGTTTTGGTGATGCAAGAGGGCATCTCGTAGCACGAACTGAGTGGCTTGGCGACGAAGAACTCGATGGCACATAGCTGTTGAAGAAGTGGTGAGAACGTCAGAGACGCAAGCCACGGATCTTTTCTCTGATCAGAAGGCATGTGAGTGACAGTGAGCATAGCAACGGGGCACTTCCTCGATGAGGGGGGCGCTTTGTCAGACGCATGAGCGATCGTGGGAGCATATCTGTGTCGATACCCAGAGCGATACATGACGCACATTTCCAATTCTTGGATTCGAAGAGCCCAACGTCCAAGACGCCCCAACGGGCCTTTCGGTAACGCAAGCCAGCAGAGCGCGTGGTGGGCTGTCACAACATTGAAGGCATTAACGCAGTAATGCAATAAGAGCGAAGTTGGCTTAAAACCCTTGCTATAGTCAAGCACCCTTTTCGGTAAGGGAATAATTGTTTTCTGCCTTGGGTGAGAACAACACGTGCAGGCAACCACATAAATCAGGAAGCGAGGCTTGCGTAACGCAACGACCCCTCCAATACCAACGCCACTGGCGTCCATTTGAACTTCAGACGGAGCAATCGGGACATAGAGACGTAGAAAGGGTTGTGAGGTAGGCGGACGACGCAAAATACTGAAGGCTTGGTTGCATACTGGAGTCTAGTAGCGAAGGTAGCCAGGGCTAGCTAGGTGCTTTTTCAGGGGTGTGATCATCGAGGCAAAATTACGCACAAAGCGATGAAGTAAGAGTGGAGACTGACAGAACATCCGAGCTGTTTCACAGTAGTCGGCCGCAGAAATTCTACGACAGTACGAAGCTTGCCAGGATGTGGATGGGCGCTGTCTTTGGAAAAGAGGTATTCAAGTATGGTCAGCTGAAGAGCTACGAAGCGGAAATACTTAGGGTTAAGTTGAAGGCCGCCAGTGGCGAGGCAAGTAAGAACTTCACGTACACGAGTGAGGTGAGTGGTGAAAACAGGGTACAAAATTACCACGTCGTCTAAATAACAAACACGCCTTGCATTTGAGTCCTCGCAAAATATTTTCCATCATCCTTTGGAATGTTGCGGGCGCCTTGCATACGCCGAATGGAATCAGTGTAAATTCATACATGTCGAAAGGCGCAATGAGAGCGGTAGTCGAGCGGTCTGACTCATACATCGGGACTTGGCAATAGCCCGTTCACAAGTAAACAACAAAAGATTGAGCACCATGCAAGCAATCCAGGGCGTCATCTGTGCGCCGTATAGGGTAGACATCTCTCTGAGGTGTTGATAATCTACAGAGAATTGAATCGAGCCATATTTTTACAACAAAGCTGTTTATGGCTATGTTCTGGCGCATCTCGCCTCCGTGGATGTAGATCAACAATTCATACTCCTCTCCACCACTGACGCCTCTTTCCCAAGTTGTGTATACTCCTTGGCAGTAGTGCCGGCTCTCTATCTACATTGCGCAATACCGGGGCTGCTCTTCGGCGGCCACCTGTACGGCGCACTAGAGCGCGCGCCGTAATTGGCGTAGCCACGCTATAATAAAACGTCATTGTCTCTATCCACCAATCGTTGTGTATCATTGCCTTGTGACATAGAGACCGCGCCACTGCCTTTATCAGTTTCACTTTGGACTCGGCATGGCCAGGACACGTGTTGTTCCATTGGATGAGCAGCGGTAATACAATGAGCGTTGGCACTCACAGAAGCGGGAATGGGCGCGCGGACAACTTGAGGCAGCCCTTGCCACTGCAGCCCGTCTGACAGTATCGAGTGCCGGCGAAACTTCTCGAAGAAGAGCAACTCACACGCGTCGACCACCGACGTGAGCAAAACCGTAGTAACGAGCTGCGCTGTCGTGCGAACACCACTTACAATGATGAAACCAGGGAGACGAAACGCAAGCGCGACGCATGCCAAGACCCTGCATACCGAGCAGTGAAAAACGCGCGTCGCCGCTGTGAGGTTCCACGTCGAGCTTCCGGGGTAGCGAAACCAACCATAGCGTCAGCTTCGGTGGACTTCCCTCTTCACAGGGTGGAAGGGCTCTGTATTTCTCTTAACTTTTACTACAGCAAACGACCAAGGACTGCAGGATGGTCTGATACCACTACGTTGAAGCATGTCCTCATCTTGGTCACTGTTGATTCTCTTCTACAATGGTAATGTGCAATTATGTAGCGCTCTCCAACGAACATCTTTCTCGCCGACATGGGTCACTGTATTTTTGGGACTGGGTATGCATTAGAAGTTTGCCTTGATACCCGTTACGGAGTCCTGGGTCCGTGTCTTCATGGGCGATTCCCATGTAGACGAGGGGCATGGTTTGTTTTCATCGTAGCGGAATACGGCAAGATTAGCCCAAAGATCCGAAATATCTTCATGACTGATGGGGTGAGGCCGAATGAAATTATCCAATATGCCTGTCTAGATATGGCGAAGTATTAATGCCTTAGAATTCTTAAGGCACTTCGCGCAATTTCCTGGGGCTTCCTATCTATTTATGAATGGTTTTTTAAACGGATGTATTGTACCACATATGTATATATTAGCACTTATATCAAAGTTTATATTGCAATGTTAATTTTTATGCCAATTTGTTCAATTTCCTTAACAATCGCTATCTGCATGTTAGTGGGCTAGAGCAGGCATTGCATGTTCCTTCCGAGTCGTTATGAATTTATAGTGATTTCTTTTGTTTGCAAGCTTGGTAATGTTCTTTTGCACATTGTGCTGCCAAGAGTACGGCTGCCCCCGTATTTAGTGAAGGCACCGTGTGTGCTGAGACCGCAGCTCGCGGAAACGTGAAAGCACGAGCTGTGCCAGCAACTGGTAGCACTGCTTAATACGCAAGGCCTTGCTGTGAAGACGGCTCAAAAGTTGTGTGGCGCGTGGAAGAAAGACGTGTACGACGCCTGCCACGAGGCAACCACCTAAAACACCAAAAGCAGTAAGCACACTTATTGATCGATCTTTTATATGTACTGTTCTAACAAGCGTGTCAGTCACGGAGAAACCGAATAAGGTGGCCTTCCGGGAACTGTAGCATGCATTCTTTACCTTGTAACGGCGATTGCCATCGATATTTGCCCGCTGTTTTCTGAACGCGACGTAAAGGTTGGATAGGCATTTTGCACTTGATAGCTATCGGGCTTGAAAATATAGTGCGCATTATACTCTGTTCTCATTACTTAGGAAGCCGATACTCTACCCTTGAAATCAAGACTGTCGTATTGTAAGAGATCAGCAACTTCAAAGAATACCGCACACAATATGACAATCTCCCCAGTAAACTCGTTTTTACAGAGTTGAAAAGTGTGCAGAAAAATGCGTACCGGCGCTGTTCCCTGGACGAGTAGGAGCTCAACGCCCAAGCAGAAATGTCAATACTGCACCGCTGGAAATCTCTTACCACGGCGCACCTATCTCTGAGGTAGATACATTACGGGTTTTGCGGCTGCTTATTAGCAACAATGGCGTGAACTTATCCGCGATCACTAAGCTTCGATAGATGTCCTAACAAATCATCCGTATGATATCTCGGATCACAAAGAAGAAGAGGGGTATGCGAAAAAGGGCACTCTTAGACTGCTACAGCTGGTAATAGTGCAAAGAACCCCAAAAAATGCATTCACAACGGTCAAATATTGTTCGTCCAGCTCACCGAACGCCTTGGCTAGTTAACAGTCACTTTTTAAAAGCATGATCACAGTATAAATAAATGCACTGTTCTGTGGATATCCGTAATAAAGAGGAAGTTTCTTAAAAGAAAAAAAAATTGCATTCACCTGAAAGTAGTGCGAAGCTACTAGGAACCCTAATTATTTTGTGTGTGTTCTTTATAAAGAAAAGCTGATTAGTTAAAGGAAAAACCGTCCTCGCCTCGTGATGTAATCTTGGACTAAGGACATTCCAGAACAGTTGCTCCACCAACTAAGCTAATCAGAGGACAAGATGAGGGCAAAACAATAGACAACTCGAAGCAAATGACTACTGATTGAGTAAATGAGTTCTAAAGAAACCAACAAATTGGCGAACGTTACATGAGAGTATTAGGATTGTCGTCACCAAGTCATTTATAACAGATCGGTTGAAGATCTTGATTACTTCAGCTACTGTTGTACTGAGATTTTATCAAATGCACCGAGGATAATGTAATTTTACGTACGACAGTATGACTCAGATGAGGCGAGACATTTGTTGACGACCACCTAGCCTGGGTCATCGGGCTCATCTGCTTGTTCCTGTTCCGCCGCTTCATTGCTACACATTCAGTGTAGCAAGGAATTTGCAAATGTCAGCATGTCGCTGATGTTCCCTATACATAGAAAAGAATGTAAGATTTCTTGACATTTAAAAGATAAAACCAGTAGCTTTGCTACCATTTATGTTAGGTTACTTGAACTGGTTTTTAAGAACTCAATCAGAGGGAGGCGCATTTGTCAACTTTTTGCGAAGTTCATCATCATCATCATCAGCCTGGTTACGCCCACTGCAGGGCAAAGGCCTCTCCCATACTTCTCCAACTGCCCCGGTCATGTACTACAACACTTGTGAAGTTACATGTCTCTTACTAAAAGCAGTGTCCACCGCCTGAGAAATGTTGGCTAAAGCCTCCAAGACGGCTGTCTCGCGTATGTCTGCTTGTGATGTCTTCTGTGTGCGACCAGCGCAATAGCGCATGCATGCCTGCCCTTGGCGACCCGGTAGCTCCTCACCGCTGATCACGGAGGGCAACTGGCACCCTCACACGCCAGGTCTGCTACTTGTTATAGCAGCCTGTCTTCTGCCTCATGCTTTTCCTCACTCCGTGATCTAGTAAAGAATACAGGTACATTGCCAAAATATGGCAAAATGTGGTATCGTATGATATCGACATGTAATAAACGTCCGGAAAGCTTACTTTCACCTAATTGTACCTTCGTCTTGCAAAAAAAAAAAAAACGCTCGTGGAGAGGATTGCTGAGAGGATTCAGTGATGGAACCTTTGCTGAAATGTCGACACATATGGCTCACGTGAGTACATGGTGCGCTGGGTAACCATTCAGTCGTTTTTTTTTTATTTATTTATATATTAATTACGTACCCATAGGCGCCAGAAGGCATTGCAGGGGGGGAAGGGTTTACAGAACAGTTATAAACTTTCACAAAAGATTATTTTTTTACCCGACGTGAGAAAAAACAACAAAAGTTCAACAGAACTTACAGAATTTCCAAAACACGGTAAGTTATACATGGGCAATTCAATCTAAAGGTTAAAGAAATGGGCTAGCTGAGTCACTTCAACAGGGCAAAAAATACATCATTTGACACGACGTTGACGACACTGGCAGGTAACCTATTCCATTCTGGTATAGTTCTCGGAAAAAATGTTTTCTTATACAGTTCTGTCTTGCATGGAACTTCTCGTACCTTTAGCGCATGATCCACGCGTTGTGATCGGTAATGAGGGGGCATTATATATTTGTCCCTTTCTATACCAATTGTACCATAGAATATGGAGTGGAAAAGCTTCAGTCGCAGCCCTCTGCGTCGTACCTCCAAGGTATCCCAATTAAACTCTTCCTTAGCACTCGTAACGCTGAAATTAACTTTATATCGACCTGACACGTACCGCACACCTAGATTCTGTACCCTCTCAAGTTTATTAATGTCACGTGCCGTCGGAGGGTCCCACACTACACAGGCGTACTCAAGGACGGACCTTACGTACGTCTTGTATAGCAGCTCTCGTGTAGACGTGCTGAATGCCCTGGAGTTCCTACGAAGAAAACCTAACATTTTCCCTGCCTTAGCGGTTACATAGTTAACCTGTTTCTGCCATGATAATTCTGGGGTATACCAAACACCTAGATATTTAAACTGTGTTACTTTAGCTATTAACTTGTTATTCAAGGTGTAAGAGAAATTTATAAAGTTCTTCTTTCGAGTGAATGTCATGTTGACTGTTTTGGTTAGGTTTATCTGCATGCGCCACTTAGTGCACCATTCACTAATTATATTGAGGTCTTCCTGAACCAGACTGGCATCATCCATGTTGTTAGTCACCCTATATAACAAGCAGTCATCGGCAAACAGCCTTAGCTGAGATGTAAGACCTTCGCCAATATCATTGATATACAATAAAAAAAGTAAAGGCCCCAGGACGGAGCCCTGGGGTACACCGGATGTAACTGCTTGCGGGCGCGACTGAACCCCGTTTACAACCACGACCTGCCGGCGCAGGGTAAGATATTCTTTAACCCATGCGACAACCTGCGGGTGAATTTTATATTTATGCATTTTTTCTATGAGCAATGAATGGGGTACCATGTCGAAAGCCTTTCTGAAATCGAGGAAGATACAGTCAACTGAAAGCCGCTTATCCAAAGCAGAAGCAATATCATTTGTGAATTCTAACAACTGTGTAATACAAGAAAACCCCTTACGAAATCCGTGTTGGGAGGACGTAATCACAGAATTACTATTGAAATGAGCTACAATGCTCGTGAATATAATATGCTCTAGTATTTTACATGCGATGGATGTCAATGATATTGGACGATAGTTTGAAACGTCGCTTCTAGGGCCAGACTTATGAACAGGGACCACAATACCTGTTTTCCAGTCATCAGGCAGGGAGGCTTCGAGCAGCGACTTGTCAAAAATTAATTTCAAGTACTTAGAAAGCGGTTCAGCGCATGACTTGAACAAGAAGTTTGGTAACTCATCGGCACCACAGGCTTTAGAAGTGTCGAGCTCTCGAAGCAACGATTCGATGCCATGCATATTGATTACAACATCATTCATGTCACTTGTTTCAGGCAGCGTTAGCTCGTCCGCAGAAGGCATTGTTGCAGGAGTGAAAACGGAAAAGAAGTAGGCGTTGAAGCAGTCTGCTTTGTCAGTGTCGTCATGAACTGTGCCATCACCGGACATGAGAGGGGGAATATTTACTACATCCTTTCCGTTCTTTTTCACGTGTCTCCAAAATTCTTTTGGTTTATCTTTTAATCGTGATTGAATAGTTTTTGAATTACTGTCTTTAGCAGCGCGTGTTGCTTCTTTAACCTCTCGAGTTATTTCTTTCAGTTTTTCCGCTGTTTCTCTTGATGGTGTTCTGCAAAAGGCGCGATAAATTCTCTGCCTTTTTTGCGCGAGTTGGCGCAACCTTTTCGTAAACCAAGGTTTGTTTTTGCTTCTGCGCGTCGTCAGTACCCAAGATGGGACAAATCGCTCCCGTAGTTCCAGTATCCTTTGCTTCAATAACCGCCACAACTGTTACACATTCCTACAGTCGGCTTCTGTTTCAAACACAACAAAATAGGCGTCCACCGCTTGATTAATGCAATCTAGATCTGCTTTTTTATAATTGTACACTCTTCTGTTAACATCGGTTGTGGTTTTAACATAGGCTAGTGACATCGTCGACACGACAGCCTGGTGGTCACTTATACCAGGAATCACGAGTATTGAATCCACAAGATCAGGTCGATTCGTAAGCAGCAAGTCCAGAATATTGTTTCCCCGCGTTGGCGAGAGGACCAGATGGTGCAGTGCATACAGATTCACCATATCCATCATTTCTGTATTGCTTATTCCAGTGATAGCTGTGATACTATTCGATGTATCCCATTTAATATCCGGTAAATTGAAGTCGCCCCCAATTACCATGGTATCCGTATGCACTGCATCAATTATGCCTTGAAAACACGTGAGAACGTCTGGCGATACATTTGGAGGACGATAAAAGCTACATACTGTAATGATCATACGATTCGGAAGTTCTAGTTTGCACAATATGGCTTTACATATGCCAACATCCACTTGAATCTGAGAAGACCTTATGCTGTTATCTATTAGTATAAGTACACCTCCTCCGTGACAATTTCTGTCCTTTCTGTAGCAGGTGTATCCTGTTGGAAATACCTCCTGATCACTAATCTTTGGTTCTAACCAGGATTCTGTGCCAAGAATGACTGAAGGTTTTACTGCGTCTATGAGTGCACACAATTCATCTTTTTTATTTTTTATACTCCTACAATTGAGTAAAAGAAAAGTAAGGTTAATAGAGCTAGACTGGCATCGTCACTTCTGTGAGGTTACCTGCATTGTTACATCATCGCAAACAAACTTCTGCCCGTTCAAAAGTAGGTAATCATACCTAAGGGTAGCCTTATCGCCGTCCCGTTTATGTACCTTTGCATAGTCCCATAAAATCTTTCTTTTCTTTCGCATTGCTTCCGAAAAGTCTTCAGAAATAGCAATTGCAGTACCCTTTAACTTTTTTGCGTTACTTAGCACGCGCTGTTTTTCTTTAAACGAGGCAAATTTCGCAATAATAGGTCTACTCTTCCCAGCGTGAAAGCGTCCTAACTGGTGAGCCCTTTCTATTTCAACAGTGGAAATTCCCAACTTCGAAGAAAATATATCCAAGACCTGTCTCTCAGAGTCGACATTTGTCTCATTAGCCTGCTGGTCGGGTATGCCAAGAAAAATTAGATTGCCCCTTCTACTACGGTTCTCAAGATCGTCAACCTTTGACGTTAAAGACCTCAAAGCTCGACCCTGAGTCTCGTATTGTTGGGCGCACTCCGTCATGGACGATTTTATTTCATCAATTTTGGTTAACATTGCTTCAAGAGATTTGATGCGACCACCTAGTTCGTCTATAGCGAGCCGGTTTGCAGCCTGTACAGATTCAATACTGTTTAATTTCTCCTTAATCAAATTCTGGCCTTCCAAGAGCTGCTGCAAGGTCCCCTCAGTTGAAGGTCCGGGATTCAGTTCAACGTCGCCACATAATATTAAAAGCAGCAAATAAAACGAGAAGCGGCGAAACAGGCGAAACTGTTTCCTTGAACGGTGTTGCGTACATGAGTGCGACAGAACACATTGAAACAATTTCTGCGGTGAAACAGGCAAGATAAACAACGGAAAAAAAATAAGAGGATTCCTTGTTACCAACCTGCAGAAGCAGTAGAAACATCGTGAAGTGCAATGTTGCCGCCATGCCGGTTTCACGCCCCGTGGGTGCACTGAAGAGAGCTGCTTTATGAAGCAGACTGATACCGTCCAGCCGGTAATCACTCAATTGGTTGTTGGTGAGAATCGCACATGCGCCGAAATCCGGATCGTCAGCCGATGTCACCCCGCTCTCGTCATCAAGTGCCATGTCGGATTCAAGGGTTGTCGGCGCTCGTAGTCCTTGCGAAATGGCTCCCTCCAACGTTGGAAGAAACGCCGGTGTTTTCCTGGCACATTGTCGCGTAGAAGAAGCGCCAGCGACCTGCAGAAGCAGTAGAAACATCGTGAAGTGCACTGTTGCCGCCATGCCGGTTTCACGCCCCGGTCTTTTTTTTTATGCGGCTTGTCTTCAATCGGCCTATTCGGCCGCCGGGGTAGACGCGGTGACTTTAGCCGGAGCGGAGCGGACGAGCACCGGGCGTATCGGGCAATCCGGTATACGGTAAACACGCGGAAAGGCACGCGCATGCGCAATTCACACCCGAAAACATGCCGAAACGCCAACTTACCGGACAAGCTAAATTTCTCTAATACCTAGACGTATTCGTACAATAGTAAGAATAAATGGATTGGTGTGCATATTTATTTCCTTTATATTTAGTTATTGCAGTCCTCGTCGTTTTTCACCTAATGCAAGGAAATGCCCGTCTAATACATCTAGTGAGCTCTAAAAGACACAAGCTGTAGCTGTGATACGATGTAGTAAACACTTCACAATTCAGTACGAAAATACGTCTTATGGTGCATTTGAAGTAATTATTCAGTGGTGCCTTTCTTTTGCTAGATTAAGAGCCTCGCCAGGTCTGGTGCAGGAAAGGCAGGACAACCTGCTGGCCTCTATTGCTGGCTAGTATACCGAGTTTGCATCTATCATTTGACAGTACAACAACCTTAGAGTTAAGGCAGGTGATAATTTCCGTCATTGTACCTCTTACATAAAAACAATTATATCGTATTTTCTGCAGCCGTTCTCGACCCGTCAATAACCATGGCGGTTACCAGCGTACAGGAAGCCTCGAGCGAGCTCCCTCCCGACGCCGGCCCAGCTGCAGGGGCGCCGGGGACTTTCCCGTGGGCGTCGCTGCCGCGGGGAGGCCGCTCTCAAATGTTCGGAGTTGGAAGACCAGCTATGGGCGGTCGGGCGAGCCGAAGAATCCGCCCAAGTCCAAGGACTTTGAGCCGCCACCTGAGGCTACCACCAAGAAAAGAAAACTTTTTACTAAAGTTTATTTTCTTCTTCTTCAGAAACATTGCCTATTAAATTACCTATGTACACGTGGCACCAGCCTGTGATAAACGCTGTTGTATGCGTATGCTTGCCGAATGCCCTGATATCTTGTAAAGTTAGTTAATTCGGGTTTAATGGCGAAAAAGCGACTAAGGCCATGCTGCGTCAGCCACAAGACATAAATCAATCAAATGTTAAAGCAGCGAAAGCTGCGTTAGATTATAGTCGATTCGAAAAACGAGTTTCTTCTAAAAAGCTCAACAAGTCTGTGAAGGGCACACGTGGATCACCTCCCAGTATTGAGGCAGGGTGTAAATGTATGTGCAGGTTATAGATGTTCTGTAAAAGTTTCCGTCTCTGTGTTTCACTATGTGGACATGTTATAATAACGTGCATTACTGTAAGTGGTTCATGGCCATTCTGGCAACTTGGCGGGTTTTCGTTTGAAGTAGTAAATTGTGTGTCAGGTGTGCATGCCCTATTCGAAGTCGACATAGGCTCACCTCATAGAAGAGTTGCTGGTGGCTGCACGACTTCCATTCACCAAGCAGGGGTCTTATTTTGCCTAACGTGTTATTTAAGCAAGAGTCCCATTCTAGTTGCCACTTTGATGCCAGGGTCTTATGAATAGCTTGGATACGGTCTTTGTATGGACGTTTTGTTTGCGTTATGCCTTTGTGCGCTACCATGAAAGCGCACCTATCTGCTGCTTCATTATGTGGTATCCCAATATGGCTTGGGGCCCAGTAGAATCGTATGGGTTCTCCGTATATATTATAGGCTAACATGTTTAGGATATCCCCAAGCAGGGCTTCAGATGCGGAGTTAAGGTTTAGAGCTCTGAGTGCGCCTAACGAATCGGTATATATGATATCATTCACCTGCTTGCAGGTGGTAATTTTTTTTACTCCCGTCCATCTCGCATAAGCTTCGGCGGTAAAGACTGGAGAAAAATTATTTATCCGAATGCTATTTTCCGAATTTTCGTTATGATTCCGACACATTCGTATTCTTGTTTTTGAGAGCCATCATTGTAAAATTCCGTGTTATCTTTATATTTTTCTGGAATAGCTCGGAACTCTTGTATTTCGTGTTCTTGTGGAATCTGTTCTGTCTTTAGATCTGTTAGTGTCTAGTCACATAGCTGTGAAAAGTTGTACCATTGAGTCTTGATGGCGTTTAAGCAGTATACAGGACGTCATGAGGAACTTCATAAGTCTGACAGTATTCTCCGTGTAAAATAAGTGGCCGAATTATGCTCGGTTTGTTTGTGTAGTGTACCCGTGATTTGCACTGTGTTACGATGTTGTAGCATATATCTTGTAGTGATGACCTAATTCGGTCACTGTCCCACTGTCACCGCAGCGATACTCCATCTTCGAAGAAATCGCCCCATTCGGTGATACGGATGACCTCGGTGCTTCGCGCGATGCAGTCAATGCCCGGGTGCGCAGCAGTGCGAAGACGGCTGTTCCAGCGGGATACACGGAAGCGGTCGCACTGACAAACTCAATTTTAGGAAGAAGTCTGAATTCATGCTCGGCTTGTGCTTGAACGAGACACGACAGCAACACCGCCTGTGTGAAGAACAAAAGTGAGTTCGTCGGTCCTTTCATCGCGCTGCCACCAAGCCCACTGTCGCCGCAGTGATAGTGCATCGTTGAAGAAACCGCCCCATTCGGTGATACCGATGACCTCGGTGCTTCGCGCGATGCAGTCAATGCCCGGGTGCGCAGCAGTATGAAGACGGTTGTTCCAGCGGGATACACGGAAGCGGTCGCACTGACCAACTCAATTTGAGGAAGAAGTCTGAATTCATCCTCGGATTGCGCTGGAACCGGACACGACAGCAACACCGCCTGTGTGAAGAACAAAAGTGAGTTCGTCGGTCCTTTCATCGCGGTGCCACCAAGCCCACTGTCGCCGCAGCGATAGTCCATCGTCGAAGAAACCGCCCCATTCGGTGATACCGATGACCTCGGTGCTTCGCGCGATGCAGTCAATGCCCGGGTGCGCAGCAGTATATATATATATATATATATATATATATATATATACGTTTGTAATAAAGAAAGATGATTAATTTTTGTAAACTGCACGTAGGTGATCGAAAGCAAAGAAAGTATTGCAAATCACCACGACTTATACCACTAATTGGTGGGTGGGGATTGGTGAAAACATTTGTAAACCAAAGTAACAATTTCATATGAGCTGTAGATTTGTTCATTGAATATTTCTGCATTTAATATTCCCACAGATGCAGCGTACAGAACTGCGATATTTGTTTTCGGAAAAAGTAGTGATTTCTATACTTCATGCTTCAATTATTCTGCAACAAACAAATGCTCTATTCTTCAGAAGAAATGTAGAAAGATACCTATATTGAAGGGGGTCAGACAAGGAGACGCAATCTCTCCAATGCTATTCACTGCATGATTGAAAACAGCATTCAATATATTCAAGGAACTGGAATGGCTTAGGAGGCAGGATCAACAACGAATATCTCAACAACTTTCCGTTTGCAGACGGCATTGTCTTGTTCAACAATGCCCGGGACGAGTTAAAACAAATGACTGAGGACGTTAACCGAAAAAAGTGTACGAGTAGGGTCGAATATTATATCTAGAAGATAAATACAATGACCAGTAGCCTGGCAAGGGAGCAAGTGTTCAGGATTGCCAGTGAGCCTCTAGGTCTGTTAAGGAGTGCGTATACCTAAGTCAATTACTCACAGGGGACCCTCATCATGAGAAGGAAATTTACAGAATAAAAATGGATCGGAGTGCATACGGAAGGCATTGTGAGATCCTGACCGGAAGCTTACCCCGATCATTGATAATGGAAAACAAAGGTTCTGCAATCAATGCACTCTAGCGGTGCTAACGTATGGGCCAGAAACCTGATGGCTGACAAAGAAGCTCGAGCACAAGTTAATGACCTCACAAAGAGCGATGCAACGAAGAATGTTAGGCGCAACATTGAGAGACAGGTAGAGAGCAGTCTTGATTAGACATCAAATACGAGAAACTGATATTCTAATTGACATTGAGAGAAAAAACTCAAGCTAGGCAGTCCACGTAATGCCTAGGTTAGATAATCCGTGGACCATAAAGGTTACAGAGTAGATGCCAAAAGAATGGATGCCAAGTCGAGGACAGCAGAAGACTAAATGGGGTGATAAAATTAGGAAATTCACAGGCGCTAGTTCGAATCGGTTGGCGCAGGACAGGGGTAATTGAAGATCGCAGGGAGAGGCCTTTGTCCTGCAGTGGACATAACATAGGCTGATGATCACGAAAATGATGGCCAATGCTCAGCAATTTCTGAAAAAAAAAAAACAGTCGACCCTCTAATTAAAAGTTGAACTACATAAGTTAAATTTTGCTTCATGTATGAAATCCAACAATTTTATTTCAAAGCTCATCAAAAGCATTTCTGCGTTTCACATGTATTTCAACCGGCTAAATCGGAACTGGCGTCCAGCTAAAGCTACCGCTTACGAAGGTTGTTCACCTTCCCGGCTTTTTACGTCATCTTCATGACCTATTGAAGACAATGCAGCAGGGCTGGCGCCATGCAAGTGAGGTCGGCAGCTTTTGCAGCAGCTGGCTGTTCTGCAGCACCTGCTGTTCTGTTGCTGATGGCAGGCGCTCCCTGAGGGCTGCTTCTCAGAGAGGCGCGTTGCCTTGGTGTTTCACTGCCCAAATTAGCTATTGAGCTGACTGGAGGAGCGTATAGTAGCGTTTTTGGTGCACTAGATCGCGTTTATTGTTGAAAATTTTTCATCAACAGAAATCAATTATTATAGCATTGTTACATTGGGTTCTGATTTATTAATCAATTATCTTCTTGCACAGATGTTCTCTACATGGCGAGAAAAAGAGGTGAGCAAGTCGCATATTTCGTTAAAGGCACTGGCATGCCCGCGATAAATTCATCAGGGCGTATCATTCGCTTGTCAAGACCGCCCGGAGGTGCGAAGTACTACCAACGCGCTCACTTCGCGCTCGACATTTTAATAATTTTTCACTGCTGTTTCGCTTGGAAACGCCCGGAAAACATTACCACCAGCTTTACGAGGTTCCAAGGAACACCTGTACGCCACCCAAGTGGACCTACGACTGCTTGGAAGCACAGGATTGTTCCAGACAGCTCGCCACCACGTGAACACTAATGTAACACCAACGCGGTCAGCCGACGGCAGCTTCACCGATGCCAGGGATTCCCACGTCGGAGGGGGGCCTAACCACGGCTCTCGACGCGGCAATTGAGCGAGAATCCCGCCACCTGCAACAGGATTAGATAGCAGACGACCAAATGGACCAAGCTCAAGACTAATATGACGCGATGAGTCAAGACGCTAACAACTCTCACTCCCGTGAAGAAAAGAACGCTAGCTGGCAGGTGGTGAAATCCGCCGAACAACGTAAACAAGAGGCATTGCAGCGCAAACGCGGCAACGCAGAGCCCCAAAACCAATTTCAGACGAGCACGTCAAGCTATAAGAAATTGCCTAAACTACCACCATTGCAGAAGGACGATCACAAAATCGCTATTCGCCCGAACCAGGGCCTCCCTCTAAAGAGCATTATCACTCCCACGCTTGCACAAGCAATCATAGAGGCATCTCAAGCAATCTTGAAGAATGACCAATTCATCCGTAGAATTCACCCTGGATCAAACATAGCAATCCTATCGACGAAACACGAGGAACTTGCGGACAAAGCACGCCTCATAAGCACGCTCGTACTGAACGGCAGGACCCAGGCCATCCACGCCTACGCTGCAAACGGAGACGACACTCTAAGAGGGGTCATTCACGGTGTACCGATGAACACCTCTACAGACACACTCGTGGCCCACCTCCGAGTGAGAACGCAAGCGGTAGATATCATCACTGCCCGAATGATCGGCACCACCAAAAGTGCAGCTATCACCTTTTTCGGTCACATGCTACCTCGAACAGTCCACTATCCCACCATTCAGACCCACAATTCAAGTTTGCAAGGTCTGCCGAAAGAAAGGACACCGCACGGACGTCAGCCAACATCCGAACCGCCCTATTTGCTAGTTGTATGGACTAACAGATCCAACAGATGGACACCCGTGCGCTGTTAGTTGCGCCTCATGCGGGGAAGCTCATCCCACAGGGGACCCAGCTTGCAAAAAGAGACTTAAGCCACTGAAACCTAGACAGCCACAACAGGAGGCCAACCACGCCCATAAGACCCCTCAAGACAATAACAACCACCCACAGAGGACATAGAACATTTGCTGGTTCTCCTCTGAAGAGGAAGAAGAAGCCTACAAGTCGGGCGACGACAAGCACCGCTACCGGTCGCACTCGCGATCCCTGGGCCGACGACCCCAAACGCCGCCAAGGAACAAGGCACAAACACCAACTCAGCAGAACCACCACAACAATTCGCCAGAAAAAGGCGGCAAAAGTATCGGTGGGAGCCATGGACCCACTCAACAGACACCACCGGCCAAGATAAGCTGGGCGGAGGTACCAAACCTGCCTATACAACACCCATCACACAATCCGTAGAATATCAAAGAGTAATCGCAGAAAACAAACAACTTAAATAACGCATAGACAGATATGAGAGCAAAATAGCCTACCTCGAAAAGCAGCTGGCCCAGCTCATGGGAACCACAAGACCCATAGCACAGGCTACACAACAGCAAATAAGTAGCCCAAACGAAAGCCACCAGATGGGCACACACAACGACAACCTACACCACCTCGAGATACTGTAGTTCACACAGGGACACAAAAACCAGAAGTAAACCTCACGGTACAACAACAACTACAACTAATTCAACAACAAATACAGCAGCAAACTAACATACAAATGCAACAGTTCTTGGTAGAATTTCAGGAACTAAAGCGATACGTTCATGAAACTCTTAACAAAGAATCGAAGCGTAAACGTAAGCACAGCAAACAGCTATCCCAGGACTCCGATGACAAAAGCATGCTAACCTTGGACGCTGACAGCACAACCATCACCTCTTCTCATGGCAAATAGGCGACCCCGAACAAAAGGTAATCTCACAGTATGGTCCTGGAACTGTCGTTTCTTGCACAAGAAAAGCGCTACACTCACACTATACAAACAGGCGGCGCTGATTCTTCCAGACATAATCTGCCTGCAAGAAGTGGGAGCTAGGCCCAAAGCGTTTACGGGCTACAAACTACACATAGAGCCAAACCACGCGACGGTAGCGACACTCGTCCGGAAGTAATTGGCAGTGACACTCACAACGGTACCACAAGAAGACAGTCCACACTACATCGTCGCGATCTGGCCAGCCAAAAAGGGACGACCGAAGCAGGTAATATGCAACCTATATAGTCCCCCGCAAGACCGGAAAGCAGAGTTTGGCCACATCTTCCAAAATCTGAACACCATGCTTCAGCCACGCGACCGCTTAATCATCGCAGGGTATTTAAACGAACGGTACACGACATGGGGATATGCTAAAGATAGACCCAAAGGTACGAGACTCCTAGAGGCGATACGGTGATATGACTACACTCCTCACGACATTGGGCAGGCCGACCCGTATGGAAACAGCGTAAGCAGGAATACCACACCCGACCGTACTGTCACCAACAATGTCATAGCCATGCGCTGGTATGTGTTAGACGACACCCTAGGAAGCGATCAAAATATGGTTGAAATAATCTACAAAACAGCTCAACTGCGGCGCCCGCTCGGAAAAGCCAAACTCACTAACTGGACTAAGTATCCAGAGCAACAGCAAATAGAAAATGGGCCCAAACCAGGAACAATACCTGAATGGACTCACTACATCAAAACACTAAAATATATCAGGCTATGGCAGAGATCCCTGCCCTTGACAACCACTTGACACACCTTTGGGAAGCTCCTCGGGGCCTCGCCAAAGGTGGCGCCGACAGAATCTAAACAGAAAGTTCAGAATCCGAATAGTGCAAATTTCAGTTCATTTCATTTCATTTATTTACTCTCAAAACTGTACAGGCATTACAGAGAGGAGTGGCAATAGAAAAAAAAGAAGAAAAATCGCTAATGAGGCAGCACATGCTCACAGATAGACGATTTGAACACAACGTGGTCTGTGATAGTGACGATGAATGCGGGAAGGCGATTCCAGTCTTGACTTGTTTTCGGGATGAAGTATTCGAGGTATACATTGCTTTTACACTGAGGCACCCCAACCTTCATTCGATGATCAATACGGAATGAAAAATGGCTCAGTGGCGAAAAAAGTGTTACTTTTGGCTCATTATTAGTGTAGTCTATTTTATGAACCAGGCATAATTGGGAAATTCGACGTCTAGTAGAAAAGAGAGGTAGTTCAAGCTTTTGCTTCATGCGAGAAACGCTGGCTAATGGATAGTAGTTAGAGAGAATAAACATAACTGAGCGGTTCTGAACCGATTCTATGCACTGTTAACAAGCTAGTCTACGGGTCCCATATCGATGAAGTGTACTCGAGTTTAGAACGCACGAGTGTTTTATATAGTTGTAGTTTCAACGGAACGGGAGCGAGGCGATAATTCCGCCGAAGAAAACCAAGGGAACTGTTAGCTTTGTTAATAACATGGTGGATATGCTTCTCCCATGACAGATTATTATGAGCGCCTAGATACTTGTAGCTGTCGACAAACTGAAGAGGGGAACCGTTAAGATCATAGCCCTGAGAAATGGATTGGTTAATCTTTTGAGACATCCTCATTGCTTTACATTTGTTAATGTTTAGTTTCATAAGCCATGAAGAACAAACCACCAAGAAGAAAGTTTATTTAGGTCAGATTGAAGGACGGAGAAGTCAGACTCATTAGAAATTACGCGGTACAGAACGCAGTCGTCTGCAAAGAGCCTTATGTTAGAAGCAAAAGAATCAGGCAGGTCATTAATATAAATGAGAAAAAGAAGAGGCCTTAGGACTGACCCCTGAGGAACACCGGATAGTACATTGCATGATTTAGAGTCATAATCATTACCAGAAACGTACTGTGTTCTATTCTGCAAGAAACATTCAATGCACTTAAGCAAGTTACAATCAAGATGGAGTGTGCTAAGTATCAGTAGTAGTAGTCGATGGGAGACAGTATCGAAATCACAGATGAAGCAAACAAACAGAGAAAAAATAACAGGAAACAAAAAATCACAGAGGAAGCAAACGCATACGCGAAAGAACTCTACCATAACAATTGGCGCACATTGTCTGACTCCTTAAGAGGGGCAATAAGCACGTGAAAGACATGGAACATCCTACGGAATTTCTTGGACCCCTCTACCGCAATAACTGAAACAAACGCTACGCTCCAACGACTAGCCGGGGAATTTCAAGGGGACCAGGATCAGTTAATACAAGAACTGAAACAGCGGTACGCGGGAGAACGCAGGGGAGGTGCAATTCCGATACCGAGTAAAGAGGACAAAGGAGCACCCAACCACGAGCTGGACTCACCCATCACCTTTGCGGAGGTGTATCACTGGCACAAAGCTTTAAAAGAAATAGAGCACCCAGATTTGACGGCATTACAAACGCCATGATACGGAACCTTAACACTACAAGCCATCACAGACCACTTCAATCCGGAAATCGGGACACCAAGTGGAAAACTACCCACAGAATTGACGCTGGCACAGATCCTACTCATATCCAAGCAGGAAAGCCTTGATCAGCTACGACCAATCTTACTGACATCCGGCATGGCAAAATCTCTGAAATAGTTATACTCGCTCCTCTCCAACGATACACAGAAGGGAGGCTCCTACCAAAATCTATGTACAGATTCAGGCAAGGAATGTGTGCCCAGGACATGTTCTTATTGCTCAAAGAGGAGGTGCTTAACCCACCTCCAGGTAGCCTCAACAACTTATTCCTTGCGCTCGACATCGAAAAAGCCGTCGATAACATCGCGCATTCTACCATAATATACCGTCTCACAGCCATTCGATGCGGGAACGCGTATTCTACTATGTTTTCTGCATCCTTGGCAATCGCAAGACACAGATTGGCATGGCGGGCACAGTCTCGCCACCATATGACCTCCCACTCAAAGGCATGCCCCAGGGTTCTATCTTGTGCCCATTCCTTTTTAAGATCGGCCTCCAGGAACTAGTCCTACAATTGGAGGATATACCAAACCTAGGTTCTGCCTTTTACGCCGACGACATCACACTATAGGCAACTAAGGGCTCCTATGAAAGAACGGCGAGATATATTGCAAACCGCTATAGACAAGACTCATAGCAACCTTCAGGCAGCACGTTTGACCTGCAGCTCCAACAAATCAGAATACCTGCAAATAAGACCCCCGCCCACCCAGTCAAATCGTGCGCCCCCCGCCCTTTTCACTTCCCAATTGCCAGACAGGGCATCAACAGGACCCCGGTAGCGCGAATCCTGGGCTTGCACGTACAAGAAAATAACAACGTAAAGAAGGCAATAGACAAACTCAAACACTGTCAAGAGTATTACAACCCTCATAGCTAGAATAGCAAGAAATAAAGATGTGATATAAAGTTTGTTAACAAAGATAAGGCGCTTCAGAAAGGCTGGCCAACGTTTCGATAGGAGGGCCTATCTTCGTCAAAGACGGCCTCGTCATCCTCGGCATGTTAGGTTTAAAGGGTTAGTGCAGTGACGTCATGTGCGGATGTTGTCGGTGGCGGTTGGGTATAAAGGGAGAGGTAATGAGTCGCCTGACGTCTGTGAGCTGCGTTCCTAAGAGGAGGGCAAAAGAGTGGAAAAGTGGGAAGGCGGGGAGAAAAGGAAAGAAAGAAAAACAGAAGAATAAACGAGGCAACACCAAGACGAAAATAAAAAAAAGAAAGAAGGGGGAATGCGAGGGCGTTCGGGAAGCGAGAGGTTAGGGAGGATTCAGGGGTGTCGTTGGCGGCATGTTTTTGTGGCATTAGAAGAGCCGGTCAGGCGGTAAGCGCACGAGTACCAATAAAGGCCCGCAAAAAAGGAGTTGAAAGAGTGATTTAGTAGCATAGCAGCAATACGTCGAGCAATTTCGAAGAAGTTAAGATGTCGACAAGGAGTCTGCGGTGCAATGTATGGGGTGACGAAAGGCAGCGGCATGGTCTTTCAAGAGGCATTAGCCCCAGTCGTTCAACCTAGGCGTCGTTACGGCGGCATCCAGAAATGGCGATACCCTGGCTTCAGGCGCCGAAAAAAGGCATATTGACGTCTGAGACTTCGGAATGTGTTGGAGAGGATGTTTCAAAATATACATTAAAAAAGAAAGAACAGAGAGGGTGGAATCGAAACCGGTATAATAGGAGGGTGACGTCCGCATAAGCCAGCGGAGGCAAGTGTACATGGGAAAAGAGGGTCGTACAGTTCATATAAATGTAAAAACCTGAAAGTCTATATTAAATTCAGTAGTAGGCAGGAAAATTTTTCGTAATGGAAGAGTAGGTGAGGTTAAGAAATAAGGTTAGCTGGGGGCACAATGTGTTTTTTGTCTTGTTTGATGATATGAGAATTTCAGATTTAAGTTACCACTTTTAAAGATTCTAAGTTTCCACGTGCCAAATTAATTCCCGTCTGGTGTAGGCAGTTAAACTTGTGTATGAGGTATAATACTGTATATTTCCTTTCGCGAGGTGAACCTAAATTTGTTGTATATAGATCCTTGCTTTGTCAAATATATGACCATGTTCACTAAGGTGGCTCGCTACTGCTTTAGGTAAATTGTGTTTTGTGTCCGCGCGGTGTCCGTTGAGTATTGAATGAATTTGTTGTCCAGTCTCACCTAAGTATTGTTTGCTACAAGCGGCACATTCTAGGCAGTAGATTACGTTCCTTGATGTGCTGGTGAAAGCCGAAGTTACCTTGTGTGCGTAATTCGACGCTTTACTTAGTAGTAGTAGTTTGAAGATGTTTGCATGTAGAGCACCTGGGGCGGCCACAGGAACTGGCTCCCAACTTCCTTTCTGTCCTTAGTTTGGCATGCACAAGAAAACCTTTAATATTAGTGTTGCGTCTGTAGGCTACTCTGGGCGGGTCGGGAAAAATCTTGCGTTTCTGGTTGCTGGTGGTATCACCCGTTCATGTCCGTCTTTCTTCTGGACTCGGACGGCACCGAGGCCTACGCTACTGACGTCAGTGTGGATTTCAGTATCGGCGTGTTCGTCGAAATGTGCAAGTAGTGGCGGTGACTGCATCCGTCGTTTTAGTTCTTGAAATGCGTCGGCCTGTGGCGTTTCTCACTGGAACTCGACACCACATTTGGTTAGATGTGTTAGCGGCTCTGCGATGCGGGATAAGTCTTTGACAAAGTGCCTGTAGTAGGCGCACATGCAACGGAATCTACGCACTGCCTTCTTCTCGGTAGGCTGCGGCAACTTTGCGATGGCAGTTGTCTTCTGCAGATCGGGGCATACTCCAGATTTGCTGAGGCCGTGGCCTAGACACAGTAGCTCATCGTAAGCAAATTGGTACTTTTCCGGCTTCAGAGTGAGCCCTGATGAATTGATGCCCTCTAATACTGTCGCAAGCCGCCTAAGGTGATCGTCGAAATTGCCGGCGAAGACATCGACGTAATCCAAGTAAACAAGACACGTCTGCCACTTCCATCCTGCTAATACCGTGTCTATGACGCGCTGAAACGTTGCAGGCGCCTATCATAGCCCGAATGGCATGACTTTGAACTCGTAGAGGCCGTCTGGCGTGATGAAGGCGGTCTTCTCGCGATCTCTCTCGTCGACTTCTATTTCATCATAATCATCATCAGCCCGGTTACGCCCACTGCAGGGCAAGGAACTCTCCCATACTTCTCCAACAACCCCGGTCGTGTACTAATTGTGGCCATGTCGTCCCTGCAAACTTCTTAATATCATCCACCCACCTAACTTTCTGCCGCCCCCTGCTATGCTTCCCTTCCCTTGGAATCCAGTCCGTAACACTTAATGACCATCGGTTATCTTCCCTCCTTATTAATGTCCTGCCCATGCCCATTTCTTTTTCTTGATTTAAACTAAGTTGTCATTACCTCGCGTTTGTTCCCTCACACAATCTGCTCTTTTCTTATCCCTTAACGTTACACCCATCATTCTTCTTTCCATAGCTAGTTGCGTCGTCAATTTAAGTAGAAACCTTTTCGTAAGCCTCCAGGTTGCTGCCCCGTAAGTGAGTACTGGTAAGACAGAGCTATTATACACTTTTCTCTCGAGGGACAATGGCAACCCACTGTTCATGATCTGCGAATGCCTGCCAAACGTCCATTCTTATTCTTCTGATTATTTCCGTCTCTTGATCCGGATGCGCCGTCACTACCTGCCCGAAGTAGATGTATTCCCTTACCACTTCCACTGCCTCGCTACCTATTGTAAATTGCTGTTCTCTTCCGAGACTGTTAAACATTACTTTAGTTTTCTGCAGATTAATTTTTAGACCCACCCTTCGGGTTTGCCTCTCCAGGTGAGTGATCATGCATTGCAATTGGTCCCCTGAGTTACTAAGCAAGGCCATATCATCAGCGAATCGCAAGTTACTAAGGTATTCTCCATTAACCTTTATCCCCAATTCTTCCCAATCCGGGTCTCTGAATACCTCCTGTAAACACGCTGTGAATAACATTGGAGAAATTGTATCTCCCTGACTGACGCATTTCTTTATTGGGGATTTTGCTGCTTTCTTTATGGAGGACTACGGTGGTTGTGGAGCTGCTATAGATATCTTTCAGTATTTTTACCTACGGCTCGTCTACACCCTGACTCCGTAATGCCTCCATGACTGCTGAGGTTTCGACAGAATCAAACGCTTTCTCGTAATCAATGAAAGCTATATATATGGGTTGGTTATATTCCGCACATTTCTATATCACCTGATTGATAGTGTGAATATGGTCTGTTGTTGAGTAGCCTTTACGGAATCCTGCCTGGTCCTTTGCTTGACAGAAGTCTAAGGTGTTCCTGATTCTATTTGCAATTACGTTAGTAAATGTTTTGTAGGCAACAGACAGTAACCTGATCGGTCTATAATTTTTTGTCTTTTGCATCCCTTTTCTTATGGATTAGGATTATACTAGCGTTTTTCCAAGATGCCGGTACGCTCGAGGCCATGAGGCATTGCGTATACAGGGTGGCCAGTTTCTCTAGAACAAGCTGCCCACCATCCTCCAACAAATCTGCTGTTACCTGATCCTCCCTAGCTGCCTTCCCCCTTCGCATAGCTCCCAAGGCTTTCTTTACTTCTTCCGGCGTTACCTGTGGGAGTTCGAATTCCTCTAGAATATTCTCTCTTCCATTATCGTCGTGGGTGCCACTGGTATTGTATAAATCTCTATAGAACTCCTCAGCCACTTGAACTATCTCATCCATATTAGTAATGATATTGCCGGCTTTGTCTCTTAGCGCATGCATTCTGATTTTTCCGAATTGCTAGTTTCTTCTTCACTGCTTTTAGGCTTCCTCCATTCCTGAGAGCGTGTTCAATTCTATCCAAATTATACTTCCTTATGTCAGCTGTCTTACGCTTGTTGATTAACTACGAAAGTTCTGCCAGTTCTATTCTAGCTGTAGGGTTAGAGGCTTTCATACATTGGCACTTCTTGATCAGATCTTTCGTCTCCTGCGATAGCTTACTGGTATCCTGTCTAATGGAGTTACGATCGACTTCTATGGCACACTCCTTAATGATGCCCACAAGATTGCCGTTCATTACTTGAACACTAAGGTTCTCTTCTTGAGTTAAAGCCAAATGCCTGTTCTCTAGCTTGATCTAGAATTCCTCTATTTTCCCTGTTACCGCTAACTCATTGATCGGCTTCTTATGTACCAGTTTCTTCCGTTCCCGCCTCAGGTATAGGCTAATTCGAGTTCTTACCATCCTATGCTCCCTGCAGCCCACCTTGCTGAGCACATCCACATCTTGTATGATGCCAGGATTAGTGCACAGTAACAGGTCTATTTCATTTCTAGTCTCACCGTTCGGGCTCCTCCACGTCCACTTTCGGCTATCCCGCTTGCGGAAGAATGTATTCATTATCCGCATATTATTCTGTTCCGCAATCTCTACTAATAACTCTCCCCTGCTATTCCTAGTGTCTGTGCGTTATTCCCCCACTGCCTTGTCTCCAGCCTGCTTCTTGCCTACCTTGGCACTGAAGTCGCCCATCTGTATAGTGTATTTTGTTTTCACTCTACCGATCGCCGATTCCACGGCTTCATAGAAGCTTTCGACTTCTTGGTCATCATGACTGGATGGAGGGGCGTAGACCTGTGCAACCTTCATTTTTTACCTCCTATTAGGTTCACAACAAGACCTGCCACCCTCTCGTTAATGCTATAGAATTCCTGTATGTTACCAGCTATATTCTTATTAATCAGGAATCCGACTCCTAGTTCTCGTCTTTCCGCTAAGCCCCGGTAGCACAGGACGTGACCGCTTTTTAGCACTGTATATGCTGCTTTTGGCCTCCTAACTTCACTGAGCCCTATTATATCCCATTTACTTGCCTCTAATTCCTCCAATGGCACTGCAAGACTCGCCTCACTAGACAACGTTCTAGCGTTAAACGTTGCCAGGTTCATATTCCAATGGCGGCCTGTCCGGAGCCAGGGATTCTTAGCACCCTCTGCTGCGTTGCAGGTCTGATCGCCGCCGTAGTCAGTTGCTTCGCAGCTCCTGGGGACTGAGGGCCAGGTTTGATCCTTGTGTTCATATAGAAGTGCAGTGGTGGCGTAGAAGTAGAACACCCGCCTCGCGTGCAAGATGTCCGTGGTTCGAATCCCGGTGCCGCGCAATTTTCCACCGGATTAAAAAAAATCCGTGTGTTGATAAAATTGCATAAACAGGCCTGGAGTGTGGCCTGATCCCGTTGACCAGAACGGGTAACGCACTCCTTCGCAAGAGCAGGATTGGCCACCCTGCTGCAGTACTTGGCCACAACCTCCTATATGAACACGACTTCTATTTGCCAGTAGCCAGATTTGAGGTCCATCGACGAGAAGTATTGGGCGTTGCAGAGCCGATCCAATGCATCGTCTATCCCTGGAAGGGGGTATACGTCCTTCTTCGTGATCTTGTTCAGCCGACGATAATCGACGCAGAAACGTAGGGTTCCGTCCTTTTTCTTCACCAGGACTACAGGAGATGCCCACGGACTTTTCGACGGCTGGATAATGCCGTCTTGCAGCATTTCGTAGACTTGATGCGTAATAGCTTCACGTTCTCGCGTGGAAACTCCGTAAGAGCTCTGGCGGATTTATCGAGCGCACTCTTCGGTTGTCATGTGATGCCTTGCCACTGGTGTTTGGCGAATCCTCGATGACGTCGAAAAGCAGTCTTTGTATCGTAGGAGAAGACTTCTGAGCTGTTGCTGCTTACTCATGGTGAGACCTGGATTTACGTTTAAGTCTGGTTCGGGAACTATGGTCGTCGGGGCAAATGCGGCAGAATCCGACAGGACAAACGCATTGCTGGTTTGCAGAAGTTCCTCGATGTACGCGATCGTCGTGCCCTTGTTGATGTGCTTGAACTCCTGGCTAAAGTTTGTCAGCAACACTTTAGTTTTTCCTCCGTGCAGTCGAGCGATCGTTCTTGCGACGCAAATTTCACGGTCTAGCAGTAGGCGTTGGTTACCATCGATGACGCCTTCTACGTCGGCAGGTCTTTTGGTACCGATGGAAATGACAATGCTGGAGCGAGGTGGGTTCCTGTCTTGAGTTTCGAGCACGCTCAAAGCATGGTTGCTACGAGAGCTCTCCAGCGGTATCGCTCGATCTTCCGACAGCGTTGTCGACTTCGACTTCAGGTCAACGATTGCGCCGTGTTGATTTAGGAACTCCATGCAGAGAATGACGTCGCGTGAACATTGCTGAAGGATAACGAAGGTGGCAGGGTAAGTCCGGTCATGAAGGGAAGTTCTTGCCGTGCATGTTCCAGTTGGCGTGACGAGGTGTTCTCCAGCTTTCCGAATTTGAGGGCATTCCCATGCAGTCTTAACTTTCTTCAAGTGGGCGGCGATGGGCTCACTCACGACGGAGTAATCGGCTCCTGTGTGTACTAAGGCGGTGACTGCGTGGCCGTCGAGATGCACGTCGAGGTCGGTGGTTCTTCGTGTTGCGTGACAGTTAGGTCTTGGTGTCGTATCACGGCTGCGTCGCGTTGACCTGTGGCTGGTAAATGGCGTCGTCACGTTGCCTTTCGTCAGCGTATTCTTTGCTTGCGGACATCGTCGGGACAGCGCGTGTCGTTGTTATGTCGTCGAGGCACTCTCTTCGGCGTCTTCGTCGGTGGCGGAGGATCTCGTGAGCTCGACGAGCAGCAACCGCACCTCCATCGGTTGCTGCTTTTAGTTTTCCGGATATGCGCTCGCAGAGGGGCCCCGGGCTGGGATAGTGTTGTGTCAGCGCTGCGGCGACAGGTAGCGGCCTGGTGATGGCGAACGGGATGGTCGTCGAGTGCTCCACGGAGTGGTGGTGAGGTAGTCAGCGATATGGCGAGGTCGTTCGCCAAGCTGTTGTTTCGGCGCTTTAACGGCGAACCCTCGGTGTCCCATCTCTGGTATGGGCATTGACGGTAGATGTGACCCGAATCTCCAGAGTGGTAGCACAGCGGACGCTCGTCGGAGGCGCACCGAACATCAGTCTTCCTTGGAATGCTGCGTGGAGTGAAGGGCTGGCGTGCTGGCGGCGGGGGTGGTGGCGGATGACGGAACTGCGTCGCTACTGGCCCCTGCTGTGGGCGCGGAGGGGGACATGATGGTGGGCTACTGCAGCGTGTGTCATCGCTTGCGGCTGAGGCTGTGGCGATTCAGGGGCTATTCCGAGCCCCTGAATCCTCCGAGCCTTTGACGATGATAGGTCCTCCAATCGAAACGTTGGCCAGCCTTTCTGAGGCAACTTATCCCTGTTTACAATCTTTATACCACAGTATGCTCCTCCGGACGGCGTCGGCAATTGAAACCACTTGAGACTGTGATGAAGAGAACAGCTTCTGTAACTCCTCCCGGATAACCTCGCGCGGATCGTCGGTGGCAAGTGACTGAATTCCGGCGTAGTTTTTCGAGTTGGTCCGGCGGTTGAATTGCCGGTTCCACATGTCCAGTGTCTTCTCGATGCTGGTGGCCTCGCGAAGAAACTCGTCGAAGGTCTTCGGTGGGCTCGGTACCATTCCAGCGAAAAGTTCCTCCTTTACACCACGCATCAGTAGGCGGACTTTCTTCTCCTCGGACATATCCGGGTCGGCGTGGCGGAATTGGCGGCTCATTTCTTCTGTAAAAATCGCGGTGGTCTCATTAGCCAGTTGCGATCGGGTTTCTAGTAGTGCTTGGGCTCGTTCTCGGCGTACGACGCTTGTGAATGTCTGCAGAAAGCCGCTTCGGAACAGGTCCCACGTCGTTAAGGCAGCTTCTAGGTTCTCGAAACACGTCCTGGCGGCGTCTTCCAATGCGAAAAGGACATGTCGAAGTGTGTCGTCACTTTTCCAGCTGTTAAATGCAGCGACACTCTCGTACGTCTCAAGCGAGGTTTCCGGGTCCTCGAATGTTGAACCGCGGAACGTCGGAGGCTCCCTGGGCTGCTGCAGCACGATGGGGGACGCTGGGGCTGCAATTGGGGTTGACTGGGCGACGATCTTCTTGGTCATTTCAGGCAAAAGTCCGTGCTTCGGGGCCAGTCCTTGCAGCCTGCGGCTACCTCGCTGGTCCTTGGCGACGTTGGTGTTGTCGTCCGCGTTCAGGTTTAGGTCACGGCTTGGAGGGGGCGCCCGGTACATGAACGCAAAGCACCTCCACCAGATGTCACGTGGTAGTGACGTATAAAGAACACAGTAGCAATACAGTGGAAGACGAAACATTTATTCGGCGAACCTGTGCCCTCAAAAGCAGGCTATACTCAAAGAACGGTAGCGGCGAACACATCGGCGATCGGCGAAAATCTCATCAGCGAGTCAAGTGCGTCGGCTTCTATAGATCAATCGTCAAATGTTCCCGAGTAATCGCTGAGACCTGCGCGCATTCCACAAAATTCTACGCCATTCGCGTCGCGCATGCATGCAATTAGATTACACAAGGTTCGGCGACAACAGACAGCGGATGGAAGCATCGATAACATTCTAGAAACTTCCGATACGTGTAGACGCGTCCTTCGCTGAGCGATAACATTTCTTAGAAGGTAAAAGCGCTCGCCCGTAAAAGATAAACGAGTTCACGTGTCAATATCATCAACCAAGTCAGAAAACACATTATGCCACCAGCTAACCCTAATTCTTAACTTCAGCTACTCCTCGATTTCATAAATGTTTTCCTGCCTACTACTCAATTTAATATACACTTTCAGGTTTTGATGTATATATGAACTGTACGACCCTCTTTTCCCATGTACACTTGCCCCCGCCCGCTTCTGCACAAGTCACCCTCCTAATTGTTATTCCGGTTTCGGTTCCCCCCTCTCTTTTTTTCTTTTATATATCTTTCGAAACACCATCTACAACACATTCCGAGGTCCCAGACGTCAATATGCCTTATTCGGTGCCTCAACCCAGGGTATCGCCATTTCTTGATGCCGCCGTAACGACACCTACGTTGAGAGACTGGGGCTAATGCCCTTTCAAAGACCGTGCCACTGCCTTTCAGTCACGCGATACATTGCAGCGCGGACTCCTCGTCGCCATCTTAACTGCTTCAAAATTACTCGACGTATTGCTGCTATACTACACAAGTCACTCTTTCAACCCATATTTTTTGTCTTTTGTGTTACTCGCGCACTGACTGCCTGACCGGCTCTCCTAGTTCCACAAAAACATGCCCCCAACGATACCCCTGGATGCTCCCTAACCTCTCGCTCCCCCACGCCCTCCCATGCCCCATTCTTTCTTATTTTTTTCGTCTTGGTGTCGCCCCGTTTTGTTCTCCTTTTCTTTGTTTTCTTTTCTACCCGCTTTCCAACGCTCCCACTCTTGTCCCCTCGTCTTGGGAACGAAGCTCACAAACATCAGGCGACTCATCACCTCTGAAGTCTCTTCCTTTATAACCAACTGCCACCGACAGCACCCGCACGTGACGTAACTGCACTAACCCTTTAAAACTGACATGCCGAGTATGACGAGGCCGCCTTTGATGATGATAGGTCCTCCAATCGAAACGTTGGCCAGCCTTTCTGAGGCAACTTATCCCTGTTTACAAACATTATACCACAGTATGCTATTCCATCTGTCAGCCTCTTTCTTGAATAAGAAGTAAAAATGGAATGACAGAAGTCGAGACATAGCGCCTTGTACAAGCCTTCGTCCTGAGCTGAATCACCTTCATCTTACCCTTTCAAACTACACGCAAGACCGAAATAGAACACATCGACGAGCTCATGAGAATCGCATATGAAGCTGCACTGCAACTTCCGAACTGCACGAGCACAGACAGACTCATGTCCATCGGCAAAATAACACATATGAAGAACTGCCCCCCGCCACGCTAATCGCGCAAACAGAACGAGTCAACTCCACACACCCGGGCAGAAAACTACTGCGAAGTCTTGGATACCAACTCACTCTCCAATACTGCCAAGACAAACGGGTCATCGTGCCGATGCACCTACGGGCACGTATCATCGTGAAGCCAGTCCCCAAGGATATGCATCTGCTCTACAGCCAAAAGCGGCGGCAAGCGCGAGCACGAAAACTCCTCCAGAGCAAGAGCGATCCTGATACCTACTACACCCACGCTAACCTTTACTCCACACCACTAAAATGCCCTAGAAAACAGGCATACGCAATGGCAATAACCAACCAAAACAAGGTGGTGTCCTGCGCGTCTATAAAAACCAGATCAAGTGCCACCGCGGAGGCAGCAGCCATAGCCCTCCCAATAAGAGACGCAGGACGAAAGGGTCGCCCCGCATACAACCTAACGCATTCATTCATTGGTTATACCTCAGAGGCACACTTCCCAGGTGCGTCACTGATATCCTGGGCCCTGGATTGATTGAACATCATGCCGTTGCTTTGTGCCCAGGGCACACGGGCCTGGGGGGCAAGGAGGACGCGAGCTGCGTAGCTCGAGGACTTGCTGGCCGAGCCGCACAACCCTCCTCGGGACCCGCTTCACATTATCAGGAAGAAACCATCACTAGCCGGCAGGTTTTGGAGGACCAGCGCCTGACCAGACGGAAGGGCGCTCCTCTCCAGCCCTACTTAAGCAGCCAAGAAGCCAGGCACGGGCTCCGCCTTCAAACAAACACATACCCGCATATATCAAGACTGCACGCAATCTTTCCGGGGGTATACACAACCAGGATAGGTCCCTGGCGTAACGGTCACACAGCTTCACATTACTTACCAGTGTACGGAGCGCCCAGCCCAGACAGTATCGAGGCTGGTGGGGAGCAAAAACACTCACGACGTCGTTTGAGGAAGCCTGGCTTTCCGAGCTAGCACTGGGAAGCCGACTGGTGACCCTGGACCAGGCTCGGCGAGCCGCTACGGCCAGTGGGTCTCTATAAGAGGGCTCCATACGAGATTAACCACGTGGAGTTCCTTTGTACAATAAAATTCATTCTCTCTCTGTCTTTCTTCTCTTGTCGATACATGCGTCCGTGGCTTAATGGTTTAAATATTGGGCTTCTGTACTAGCGTTCGTGTGTTCGAATCTTGCCATCGAACAATTTTAATGATGTTTATTTAACAATTTATACCGAGCACATTGTTGAAAATGATGAGTTTACAAAGTCACAAAGCCGTTTGAAGCCAAAAGGATGAAGTTTAGGCAAATCCACGTACTTCCCGTAATTCCCATGCTGGTACAACCGTTCTCATTCCAGCTCCCGTAGACACGGGCGCCAGAGCTCCCTCTAGCAATTATTGTACGAAATGATATGCTATAGCGCACTAGACGTGTCGGTCAGCAGTCGATGTGAATGTACTGTCGAAGTACACATGAACAATGGGATGGTCAAGTTGAAGGTGGACACGGGATTCCAACCTACGCTTTTGCCCTCCGCGGTTTATAGGAAAATGTGCCCCAAGCCATCATTAAATCCAAGCAGTGTGACCCTGAGGTCTTATGTGATAAAACACTTTGGTGTCCTCAGGACAGCAGTGCAGTTGAAAGACCGAAACAGCGTTTGCAACTTCTTCGGGGTACGCAAAGGAAATCAAGCAATCTTTGGTCTACAAGCGCGCGCAGACCTGTGGCTTTTGCCACGAGAAGTTCACAACGTAGCATTGAACAGTTCGGATGAAGTCATTCGCGACTTTCAACACCTGCTCAACGGCACCAGATGCATTGGACGCCTCTTCCGCATGGCTCTGCACCAAGGCGCAACGCCTGTCATCCAAAGAGCACGACGTGTAGCTTTGGCTCTATATATATACGTGAACCGCTTCGGGTAGAAGTAGAACGCATGGAGAGGTCTGGGATCATCGTTGAAGTCGCAGACGCCACAGACTGGGTGAGTCCTCTCGTTATCGTTCGCAAAAAAGACGGACAGATTCGAGTGTGCATGCACCCTAAAAAGATAAACGAATACATAAGGTGAGAACACTACGATATGCCAAGGCGAGAAGACAAAAAAGCCGAGCTTGCAGGGGCAACCGTATTCTCCCGACTACATGCGAACTCCGGGTTCCATCGAATACCACTGCATGCAGAAACGTCCTGGATATGCAGTTTTGCAACGCTTTTCAGTCCATATCATTTCTTAAGGTGGCCTTTCCGTATGTCGTAGGCATCTAAAGTGTTTTAGACAACAATGAACGAAATTTTTGACCCGCTTACCAGCGTAAAGATGTACGTAGACGACATGGGAGTTTGGGGCACCCACCTCCACACGAACACCACAAATGCCTACGGTTGGCGCTACAAGCAGTCGAACAGGCTGGTCTTACATTTAATCCTGAGAAGTGCAGAGTTGATGTTTACGAAATAGAGTTCCTAGGTGATGTTATCGGTGCAGAAGGTATAAAACCTAACCCTGCAATACTTAAAGGTATGCTGGAAATTCCCGTGCTTGGCGCCAAATCAGGCGACCAGTGAATGCTCGGGGCTGCCAACTACTTTGGGAAACTTTTACCGACGCTGGCGCAAAGAAGGACACTTCTCAGGAGCTTTATCAGGCAAGACACCGTTTTCGAATAGACCAAGAATCGCGCGAGCGGATGGATGCTGCTATGCAACAGAGTGAACAAACAGCCGCTTCTGACGATATTTGACCCGGAAAAGCCGATAAAAGCTTTCTGTGATCCGTCACAAAAAGGGGTCGCCGCAGCCTTGTTGCAGTGTCATAACAACGCATGGAAACCTGTGGCTTACACTTCTAATGCGCTCACCGACGCTCAGCAGCGGTATTCTCAAATAGAGAAGGAGGCAATGAATATAGTATACGGCTGCAAAATATTCCACCTCTTCAACTACGGCCGCAAGGTTGCGGTGGAAACAGACCACCGCCCATTAATTGCTATCTACAAAAAAGCACATGGCGACATGCCGCCGCGACTGCAGCGGTTCTTAAGCTGATGCGGTATAACATTACATTGTGCTTTGTTCCAGGAAAGAAAGTTCTGCTCGCAGATTTTCTATCAGGGGTCTTCGCCAAGGATGATACGATCATCTCGAGTGATGACGTAGAAATTCCTGCTGTAAGTACGGTTTCCTCCCTCGTTAGCGACGACACGTGGAAGAGGCTGACAGCAGAAACGAGGAACGATCCGCATCTAAGCGGCACTTTAAAATGTTTAAGCAACGACACTGCAATTGAAGGGCCGCTCGTGTCATCCAAGGGCGAACTATCTGAAGTTCAAGGCGTTCTGCTCAAAGGCTGCAAGGTTATAATGCCAACTAGCTTGCGACGGGAGATGCTAGGAAGAATCCATTACGGCCATATGGGAATTAACAAGAAAAAATTCAGGGCACAACTCGTTTTTTGGCCCGGAATGAACTCCGACATTGAGGCGTTCGTTAAGAAGTGCAGTATATGTATGCAATACGCATACAGCCGACCGCGAGAGCCGATGAAATTGCGCGATGTGCCTAAACAACCCTGGTACTGAGTGGGCGCCGACATCTTCCATAATGGTGGCAAATAATACTTGTGTTTATACGATGCGTAGTCTAACGAGGAGCGTCATTGAGTCAACCAGCTCCATTCTTGCGCGATACGGCATACCAACGCAACTATGCACCGACAACAGTCCGCAATTCGCAGGTAATGACTTATCTACGCTTGCAAAGCGATACGATTTCAAGCATACCACCTCGAGTCCACGATTCCGTCAATCAAACGGTCTAGCGGAAAATGGAGCACAAATTGTAAAGCGCATCGTAAGAAACCACGGTACGTAAACAAAATTTCTGGTTGGGACTTCTTGCCTACAGGAACACAATTCTAGAATGCGGCCCAACACCTGCAGAACTCCCCCAGGGCCGTGCACTTCCCACCACCTTGCCCAACTTGAGCTGCTGTTCTGAACACAAGGTGTAGAAGCATCGTCAAAGAGCGCCAAGCGGCCGTTGGTCCCACTACAGATGGGTTATGTCGTTCGGGTGGAGAAGGGCGCGTGGAGCCGAAAAGCTAAAGTGTTGCGGCAGGCGATGTTTGCCAGGTCGTACAACGTCCTGACAGAGGATGCAAGAGTGCTACGACGAAACCCGCGGCACCTGCTGCCACCAGAGAGCCCTTTGCGAGGGCAGTACCGGATTTCGTCGATGGCGCCCGCTCCGATGATTCAGCCATTTCTCGCATCGGTACACCGCAGACTAGTACGCCCGTGTCACAGCTGAACACCACGGCGCCGGCGTACGGGCGCCCAGGCAGTGCCGCACCATTACGGGCACTGAGGAGGTCGACACGACAACGGGCACCACCTCGTCTCCTCGCCTACAACGAGGACTTTCCGCAAGTGGCTTAACTGTACAACACAAGTGCTCTCTATAACAAACCATTTGTGCAAATGGCATACGCCATTCAAAGATTAGTTTCTGACTCACTTCCATTTTGTTTTATTTTCCTAACCAAGAAGAAAGAAATGGTAGCCGAGTCATCGGCCGAACGGCTGCGAGACATGCGCGCGCATCCACCTTCTCTAGGAGAGGTCATTCCCTTGCCTTTCACTGCCGATGGCGGGTATAAATCTAGCTCGCAATAAAGCGCGTCTATCATTCCCCTGCAACCATTTCGGTGTGTTTCAACGGCACCGCAACAGCCGATACAACCAGCGTCATCCCCAGCAGCCACCTCAAGCAACACATCTCTACGAATCTGTGCAAGGTATGCCATATCGGCTATACAACTTTCGTATATGGCATTCTATGTACTTTATATAATGGTATTCCTTGCGTTACTTCGGTGATCCTGGAGTTGCTTCGAGAGCAGCGGGTCACCAGGAGTGCTGGCGTTGGGTAAAGCTAAAGCTCTAAAGCTTTGTTACAATACCTCCCGAATGCTGCCGTTCTGGCACGTGCCCTCAACAGGGTATACAGCTAAACTCAACTTTCAAATTTCTCCCACGGTCTAAAATACCATCAGGGCTGTGCAATGGCCGTTTTATGTCCAGAGTGAACGTGGCGAGCTTCACAGAATTCCAGTTCATTTCGCGAGATCATGTTCATACAATCACTGCTTCATCAAACACCCAATCCATATTCTTGTTTCTTTGAACAGGGACATCGCCTACTCGTTACAATGTAGGTACCTGCTCTTTCTTGCACGAGAAAGATATGTGTGCACCAATGCAATAAACGTAGTTGAAATTATGAGTTGGATCCGGAGGTTAGGCAATTTCTACAAGAATTTCCGCACAGTCAGCTTCACTCCCGCGTGTTGGCTTTGGTGCTAATGTATAATGACGCGTAAGAGGGAGCCGTACTGCTCAATGATGCCAAAGCATTTAGCTTGCCAAAATGAGTCAGAAGAATGAAGGCCTAATATTTCGCACAAAGTCGGGCACAGATCCGTAATGTTGGGCTGCTGTGAGCGAACATTCGAATTTTCCAAATATTTCCTAAAATGAATTGAGCAGAACCCATCTCACGACGACTGTTGACGCTACTGCGTTCAGCATTCAATCAACACTGTGGGAACGTATTGTCGCCTTCGAAAAGGTTTATGTCTGAGGCGTACACTGCAGAGGGACTCCTCTTTCGCTCTTTCTTAAGAAACAGCAGAAGCTTGATGTGGGCGAGTTGGTTTTGCATACTTGAAGAAAAGAGCGCTACGAAGACGCGGACTAAAAGAGGAACATTACATTTCTTAAGAAAACTCGACGCCATTTAGCGTCGACGCCACGAAGATTAATCATTAGACAGTTTTAGTACTGCGTCATAACGATACGTACGCAAGCGCTTTGCGGAACATAGCAGCGCTCTTCACGTCAGGGCTTTTAGTACTGGAAAATGCCTACGTACGTCAGCGGGCGATCGTCGTTAGACTCTAGGCGCGTCGGATAGCGTCGGCCATATCCGCCAGTGCATTGAACCATCGGTCGAACTATAGACGCCGTTCTTCTTGCGTTATCCCGAACAAAACGCTAACCACGACAGCAGCACGCAAGGCTTCCCCCGTACGAACGCAAGACACGGATGTGTGCGTATGCGCACGCCGCCGCTGTGTACGCACGCATCCGTTTCTTGCGTGCTTACGTATGGAACCTTGCGGGATGCTCTCGTGGTTCACATTTGTTCGGGAGAGCGCGAGACAAAATAGGTTTCCAAAATGGCAGCGTCAAAGGCGACCAGCGGAAGGCTGCGCTTTTCAACCACCTACGATTTGGCTTTCCTGCGTGAAGTGAACGCGCAGAAGCCATGCCCGGATCCTTCACTGTGCCAATGCATAGCCAAAATGGGAATTTTGTTTTTGAGAAAGTGCTCAGCGTTTGCTGTTTGGGTGAAAGGCTCGACCTGCTTTTGGCGCTGTTCGTCGCAAATTACCATGCCAGCCTCAGAAAGTAAGTACTCAGTTTTTTGTTTTCTCGACATGATTCGTGTATTTCATCCGTATAAAAGTAGAGTCTCTTAAATGCCTAAATACAGTTCGACGAAGCGGGAACGCGCCCACACGTTACGTCACGTTAGCGATACCAACAGGGTCTAATTCGACCAACGGTTCGATGTACAGGCGGCCGGGGCCAATGCGCTCCGACGCGCCCGGCGTCTAACGCTTGACCGCGTACGTACGTAGGCATTTCGCAATACTAAAAGCCCTAACGCGACACGCGCTGCTACATTCCGCAAAGCACTTGCGTGCTGCGTACTTATCGTCATGGCGCAGTACTAAAAATTTGCAGTGACTTAGCTCGGCTATCTCGCGATAAACATAGCGAAAGTCAAGGCATAGCATTGTTAGCCTTGGTTAATCTTGATGGCAAGTCCAGGTAAGTCTGTTTGTCTAGCTAAGATGCGGCCTTAAGCCAGTCGTTCGGCGCACTGTTCGTCTGTTTCCTGGACGATTCCTTTCCTCTTCATCGCGTTCCGATGTCGATTCCAGGCCTCCTCTTGCTTATCAGAATTGTCGCCGTCCATAGTGCCACCTCAACTGTGGTTCCGGCGCACGCATAGTTTCCTTTTCAATCCTCCGACATGTTATCTGGCCTGCGACACAGCTCGCGAAGCAAGCGAAGGCGAACGCAACGACGAGGGACGCGGTGTGATGAGGAACGCGGTGTGACGTGATGCGCCTCCTCGGAGCACGGTCATGGCGAAATCGCAAGTTCGCGGCCAGTAATGTTTTCGCTTTAAAACTGTCTACTGTCTATTCTCTGGATGGATGGATGTTATGAGCGTGCCCTTTGGAACGGGGTGGTGGGCTGCGCCACCAAGCTCTTGCTATTGTACTACCTAATGTCCTACCCAGGTTAAACAATAAAAACACTATGAACTACCACACCCAAATTTTCGGAACCCCTATTGCTGAACTGTGCTTTTGTACGTCTCCGCCTTTTGTCGTTTGCCTACTTTTCTTCCACCAATCCTCCAGTCGCCTTTTACTAATGCCTATTGCGGACATGTTTAATTTACCACTGCTCCCGCTGAACCCGAGTGCTTCAAGGAGGCCAGTGGTGCCTAAATCGACCGCTGGGTAGACGTCTTCACACTCTAATAAAACATGCTCCATAGTTTCCCTAGCTTTACCGCAGCAAGCACATGCTTCTTCTTCCTTCTTATATCTCGCTTTATAAGTGCGTGTTCTAAGGCATCCCGACTCGCTTCGAAAAGTAATGAGCTTCCCTTTGAGTTATCATAAATGGTTTCTTTACTGATTTCGTTTCTTCCTATTAAGTAGTTACTCATGGCAGGTTTACTATTCATTGCTGCCACCCATGAGATTATTTCAGCCTCTCTGACTTTCCGCTTGACCTTCTTTGTTGCTGTGTTGCACACCCTACAGGCCGCATACTTGCTGGTAAGCTTCCTAGTTCTTTTCCTCAACTGTGAATCATTGTTTTTCCTGTACATATAGCTGAACGCTCATTCTCATTAAAATGCTTGGCACGCCGACTTGTGCGAACGCTAATGAACGCGTCATGATACAGGCAGGCTTCTCTCTCGTACGTTTGATCTTTATCTATGGTTTGATGGTGATATCTTTGCATCCGCTTTGAAACGGCGCCGTGACAAAAAGTCACATAGCCTGCTTGATTTATTCAGGTATTCTATACAGGTTTTTCATTCTAGCATGTTTCCGTACATATCCGTAATCTCTATCAATTTTCTCTAAACATCTCTATCTAACTTGTGCCGTTACCTTTGCCTGTAAGAGATCCGGGCATATCAATCTCTTCCCTGCTTTTTTTACACCAATACTACAAATACCTCTTGCTTATTTCGACTGTTCACTGGTTGATGCTTCTCTCCACTTTAAATCCAAGCGATTCTTGAAAGTATACGTTACCTACGGGTCTCGCCGCTTTAGTCTCACCGCATTCCTTAAGGTTGTTCTTACTGTTCTCCTTATGTTTGCTGCCACATGTACACAGGCTTCATCTTGTTGCGAATATTGGCTTCTATATGCCTGTGTCCTTCGGCAACCAGCTCAAGCCTCAAATACCGAGGCACTACGCTTTCTGTCATCGTATAGATTTTCCCTTCTAATTTCCTTATTTCCATTCTCGTAATTCGCCATGGACTTTTACTCCCATTCTTTGCATTCAATTCACCGTCTCTGTTTCTTTCACTTTATTTCTGATGATGAAAGCCTACTCATTCCTTATTGGAATGTCCGACACACCAATCTGTGACTCGCGCAAGTGTGAAGAGACGATTGAGTTCGTGTTGTGTTTCCTGATCTCTATGACAACGAAAGCGATGTTCTTCAGAAGTTGTTAAACCGAATAGATAACATACCATATTCAGAGACTGAGATTCTCGGACTATGGCTCCGTGCGTCGGAGGCTTACAAAGCGACGCAGGCACTGCTACATTTCATGAAAGCGACTGGCCTCAGTGACCGATTATAGGCGTGAAGTTATGGACATCCGCACGTACTCACACCGATAGTGCCTGTTGCCCTCGCTCTCTTTTATCTCTTCCAATAAACCCGTTCCCCTGTGCGGGGTAGCAAACCGGATGTGCGTCTGGTTGACCTCCCTACCTTTCCTTCTTTCCTTTTCATCCTCCACCTCCTTTCTGATTACTCCCGCTTGTCTATTTATATATTTAATTACTTTGCACTTGGTTGCCTACTTTCTTAACCTCTTCCTGCATTCCTAGACCGCGCTTTCACGTACAGATACGTGTGCACATTATGGAACCATTTGTTGTTAACCATATTTCTGAGTGTTCCTGCAAAAATAATTTTGCTCTGTGCTTGACTGACTTCAAAAGAGGCCCAACCAGTAACCCTGCACTGCCTCATTTGCGGTTTTACCCTTGGTTCCTTAAGTCAACCAGACCACCTCTGTTTGGTTAACAGCCAACCCCGACAAGATATCCTATTTTACGCATAGAATGGCATTTGCGAACCCAAGCGCTGCCACCATTACTCATTTCCAAATCCCACGCAACACCTCAGACTCATTGGGGTCAAAAAGCGCTTATGTTTCACAATTAATGCCTTCTGTTTCCCCTTTATTTTCGTATTATTTTGGTAGGTGGTTGATGAAGTCTTACTTTTCGCTGATGTAGGCGCCGAGCCATTTATATTGTTTGACTATGGGTATGACTTGCTGGTCAAATGACTGTTCATTAATGGTCACAGTTCTCTATTTCATTGTGCGAAAGGCCATAATTTGTCGCTGCGTTGCCACAGATATTCGCAAGTGTTTGTAAATCCCTTGCATTGTCCGCTTGTAGCCCTATGGCCTACGCATACATCAGTCGGGGGACCTTCTAGAGCACCATTTAGCCAATACGAATGCACGATAAATGAAACTGAAATTCGCTATTTTCCTATCGTGTTTCTATGCTCTTAACATAAAGAATGAACAACAATGGAGACAGAGGCAATCCTTGCTTCAGTGCTTGGTGAGTTTCGGCCACTTCATTACATTTTCGACTTTCCCACACAACTTGCGCTTGGCTGTCTATATATATCTCCATCAGCAACTGCAAGAAGTCGTCATCCATGCTTTTGTATTAAAATATCCTATAACATTTCTCTATCCACTTTGGTGCAGGCTCCTTTAATTTGAAAATGCTATCACAACAACTCTATGCAGGGCTCCTGAAATTTCTTTTCCGCTGAGTTAGCAGAAGCATATCTTCTAAGCGACTGCTTTGTATGAACCCATCCTGTAATTCGCCCAGAACATCTTTCTCCACCCCCTTAGACAGTTCTAATTTTATTGCTTTCATTTCGATTATATATATCACCAACGTTACTGCAAATGGCCTGTATGAGCTCGCCTTATCCTTGTTGCCTTTGTATGTGAGGTTAGTCTTGCTTTCGCACCACACAACTGCAATTTTGTTGGCCTTAATCACTTGCTCCGTCATTACTCTTTGGACCGATGTTTTTCATTAACTGTATTGGTATTTCATCGAACCCTGGTCCTGTGTTATAAGGGACATTTCATTATGCATTTTTTGTTCTAAAATCTTTATATGCTTACTTTTCAGTTTTCAGGTTCCTCTGTTCTTGCTGGATCTGCTTTCATCTGAACCACACTTTATTTCGCGGCGAAGTTATCCCTAATAATGTATCTGATGTACCACAGTGCATCGTGTCCTTCGAAAATGTTACCTTCTTCAACCCCAAAGCCATTTGCGAATTTTCAGTTGGAGCTCCGAGTGCTCTTACATGATTCCAGAAACTTTTTGCAGCCCCGTTGTCTCTTTTTAGCATGTTATGCAGCTAGCGTTCACTTGGTCAGTTTATTTCCTCATATTGACCTCACTCACCAGACTTCTTATTATCTTATTTTTGTCGTCGTCTTCTTGTAAGCCAAACTTTTTGACTTCTCGATGACCCCTTAGTGCCTGCTTACGTTTTTCCATAGCTCGCTTCATTTGCTTGACAACTTCCATGGTTTTCACGTTCCAATTGTTTTGCCATGTCTGTCTTATTTTCTGCTGCCTAATGTCTACCACTTTGTTATATCCCCTGACTGTTGTAGGAAACGCCTCCATCTTGTTCTCTATGTTTTTTCGCGATCTCTGACATTTGGTGTTCATGCATCTTTTAGAAATGCTGGTGTTATTCCTTCGTTGTTTCGCGGTAGTATCTCTCCCAAACTTCAAGGCAAAAGGCCTATGATAGATACTCCAGCTATTTTTTTCATTTTCGTCTATTCTCACTAGGTCTAGTTGTTTGTAGGCCGTTTCTGAGAATAAAGCATAGTCGACTGATGACTACCTCTTTCCGCAGTGCCACGTTACGTGTCGATGGGACTTATTCTCCCTGTTAAATAATATAAGGATCTGCTCATCACACAGATCCGGCACTAAAGAACCGTTCTAATCAGTATATCCGTTGAAATCCGCCATGAGCTCATTCATGTCTCCTACTCATAGAATCTAGCCCGGTTTCTCGTGCTCATCAATATCGCTTTATCGCAATTATTAAGTTCTTCATTTTAATCTTTGCTATAGCTACAAGTCCTTTGGTAAGCTACCTAAAGCCACGTATTTTTGCCTTCCCATGTACCACTAATCCATAAATCTTCCTTGCATGTCTCTTTTACCCTTTACATTTCATACCTCCCTTAATTTGCAAGCCTACGCCTGCTCCTTTCCTCGAACCATACATCCTGCTGCACCCCTCCCATAAAAAAATTGTGAGTGACAGGCGTCTGTTACAAATATCGTATATGTATTTCAGTCAAGGCGTACGCACTAACAGCTTTATTATTCACCTGGATTTGTATTTGCAGTCACTTTTCCTGCTTGTGGCCACCATACGTGTTTATGAAACAAAGGTGACCGTCTCTATACTCATTCCCTTGTGCGTCTTTCTTTTACTCTTTGTGATCTAATTCAGCTCCTTACTGATGTACCGATGCACTAAATATTTATTATTCATTCCTGACTGCTTGGGGCCCGCCTTAAAAGGGTAGTGTCCATGTCGCTAATCGATCTCAAACCGGTTTTGCTTCAGTATCATTAAATGTATCCCACCGCGCATAGAAGCGCGTTTGCGGCCTTGTCGATGCACTTCTTGGTTGGTGTTTATGACCGCAAAATTTATTGTTCTAGCTAGCGCCCAAACTTACCTGTTTACTTCAAAGACTGTCTTTTCAATTGCATACCCCCTTCTTTTAAACCTCTGGCATGGTGCGTACCGTTATTTAAACTTCATTTAAAAGGTTCCGCTGTTCCGTAACCCCTCTGGCTATTTCGTTGACGGTACCTGTTCGCTGTCCTTGGAGTGCTTAATCACTCCGCCTATAATTCCCACTAGGTGCCTTCCCTCCAATAAGATTCACACGTGATGATTGGCTTTCGCTATCACTTCCGTAATCGGTTTCCCCGGTAGCGCTCTAATGAGGACTCACTCGCCTACATCTACCCTCTCGATTACAACCGCTTCCCTTTACAGCATGTTTCAATCCCCAGCAAAGACAACTCGTAGCTTTTCCGCCTCTTCGCCGCCTCTTCGCCGATGTATTGCGCTCAGGGACGTCAGAGATAGCCTCTTCGTCACTATCACTGACGTCACCGCCACTGCTTCCCGGCATAAGGGTTTCGGCTTGCTTAACGGCTTTTAGGAGCTAGCGGCGCTCGCGTGTTCGCTTCGAAGCATTCACCACAGCTTTGCAGAATGGCGTCTCTAAGCTTCAATTCTACGTTGGCGAACTCAACTTCTACCTCCGTCCATTCCTTCTGCTCGCTCTAGAGACTGTAATCTAATTTCCCAACACGTTCAGCTAGCTTATCCATTTCCTGCTCTTGACGGTCTAGTCGCGATCCGAGCACAAACAACCTACAGGCAAAAACGGCCCTTTTTCTATCGCGCACCTACTCAAACCGCATGTATTCCAACGCCTAGGAAAGCTCGCACTCAAAACAAGGCCCGCCTGGGTTCCTCCTAGTGGCGATGATTGTATTGTACTAACAAGGTGGACAAAAGTAACCCTACTTGTCGTTAAAAAATTTAATTATTCGTTACCTACTTATGAGCAACCAATAAGACTAAAAATACTCAAAAGCATGGAGGATATTTTATAAAGATTTATCGTTTAACCTAACACTTCTAACAACCGAGTGAAAAATCAAATTAAAGAAACCTATCCCTCTCGCGCGCGGCTCATGCAGCGCTAAAAGGCACTTCCAATATGCATGTACGTTCCTTTCGGCTTCCCTGGAGGGAGAGTTACTTCTTTCGATACAAGCTGCGCCATCAAGTGGCAATGTCGAGTAGTCCGCGCCTGGCTTCCGAGAGAGCAAGCTTGGCGCACCGGTGCGTGTGAGCGCCGAGAATTGTTTCCTCGCTTGCCGCACACTAAGTGGAACAAAAAGTGACTCAATTTGGCTAGAGGCTCATTTAGGAGCATCACATACCGGATGCACTGATGGCGCACCTGATTTAAGAATTGGGTGTCGAAACGCGTCCTGCTTGGCATGACTAATTAGGAGTTCATCGCGTGTTTATAATCGGCGGGCATGGATTACACCGACAGTCACCAAAACACAGGCGTTCTGGATTGATTTGGCTAATGACGGCCGAGATATAATTTAGAGCTAAGCATGAGACAATTTAGTAGATACACTGTGGATTACTGCTCAGACTTGTTACTACTGATCAAATTTCATGCAGCGAAGATCAATTCTTTTCTGTGTTTCAGATTTTCTTTTCTTGAAGCTTCCGTTTTCGTTTGCAGAGAGGCAGCAAGCGCACAGCGCACCCTATTCTAAAGCTTGTTGCTCTCGCGGGACGAAAACGCCGTGTTCGGAAAGCTGTTCGGGGGCGCAAACATATTCGAACACTCTTTACTCAGTGAAGTATTATCAAAAAAGTGTGGTGACTGTATTGTCGTTTTTTTTCGCCTTCGATCATTTTGCTTTCATCTATATGGCGTTCTGAGGAAGAACGCCATGGAAATGGACGTAAGCGCTGCCTATGATGGCGGTGAGGTATCGAAGATATTACATGTTCTTCTTTTAGTTACTTAACCATATTTTCAGAATTTAGTAGTATTCATCTTTGGGTCATATTGATAAGGCACTAGATAGTGTATAGTTTTCTGCGAAAGTGTAGCATTGCATTTAGTTGGAAACGACGGCATATGCTCATTACAAAGAAAGCGACAAATATGACGTCTGAATTCTTTGTGTATAAAAGCCGAACATTGTAATTATATATCAATAATGTATTTGTTAAGGTCACTCTGAACACTTACTTTTGGTAGGTTAAATGTTTCCGTGTCGTCTGAATACCATCGCTCTCCTGTTACCCACCATTGTTCCTCAGCCCGACGGACGACAACGTCCCCTCAATCAGAAGCAACCTACGCATTTATCTGCATATATTGCCTTAACCTCCAGTAAAAATCATCGCTTCGGCTAATTTGACTTCTGTGACGCACACAAAATGCAGTGTGGAAAGGTGATCGTGTCAACAGTGAACCATAGAGGGCATGGCCCCAAGAAGCGCCTATATCAATTTAGTGATATGATGGAACAGCTATTTATTAAAGCATGTAGTATGTGTGTAGTATGTTTCAGAGCAGAATAAGTGATAGCTTTGCCTGAAGCTATTCGCCGTACTCACTCAGGAGTAAGATTCCTGAGGTAGAGCGTCTGTAATGGTATTTAACCAAACGTCCTTGTGGCATGGCCTCACTGCTCTTTAGCCGAATATGGCGCATGACATCTTCTATATACTTCAAAGCGACCGAGAAGAAACGTGGAAAACCACTCAGTGTGCTTGCATATTTTGAACGTTTGGCTTTGTTTGTTGCCTTCACTCCGCCTCACCGCATAAAGGATGGCGGCCTTGACAATGTCTAGTGATTGCCCAGGCCATTCCTATTCTTCCCTCCAGTCTTCCCTGATGTTAATCGCGGTATCGTGCGCCTACAGGTCTTCTTTGGGCAGTGCATACCTCTTTTACAACTGCTTCAGTGGTTGGGGTTTTATCTCGCAACCTCTTGATCAGAAGGAGAGCGCCATAACTGTTGTCCCGGAGGAGTAGATAGCTTTTCAGATGTCGATACTTCAGATGATGTCTATGGTTGAGGCATTTCTTTAAGCGGGGTGGGTGACTTATGTGCTGCTTGGGGCGTCTCTTGCGCTGGTCACTCGTGCTTCTCGTCATCGTCATTCACTTTCACAGTTCATCTACTCTTGTAGCGACATAGCCACAGGCCGCATGGGTCAAGGTAGCAGATTCGCGTCCTGTGCAACATGAGCAACGTGGGTATCGAAAGCCAATATCGCGCAAGCCCCTTAGAGAGCGTTAGCATGAGGAGTGTCGACATAGAAAACATCACAATCAATCCACTCTGTGAAGGTGGATGACCAGCCGAACTCTATATATGGTGATTACTATGTTGACAATAAATGTGTAGATTGAAAATAAAAGAAATATTGCACAATGAATATCGTATTTTTTTCATGTATATTTTGTTGTTGTAATAAATTGCATACTCAATGTACTTTTTTAATTTTTGACCTTTTTTTAGCTTTTTTATTTATTATTTGGTGACAAAGGTCTCTATCGCTTTATGATCGCTTTGAATTACGGTCAGGGGCTGTGTGGCGACACTGGAAAATTTCGTGGCACACGTGAGGCCTATACTCGACCGAAGACGCGTCGTGCGCATCCCGATGCTGTGTAACATTGCATGCCGAACTTTCCGCCACGAACCACTTTCCGTCTCGCAAAGACACGTTCATGTGGAAATCGCCCACAAATACGATGAGAGCGGACTCGGTAGGGGTGATCCGACGAAGAGCGCGTACGCTTCGCGTTTGCGGCAGGATTTTCGACCGTATTACGTGCCGCCCGCCGTTTCCGTGCACATTCCCACTTCTGTTCACGACGGCGTTCTTCGTGGGCGCGGTGCTTTTCCGTAGCCATCACCGCATGCGGCCTACCCAATGCATGGGCGGAAAAGAACTGAGATCAGGTTACATAGTTTGCCTATAGAGCCCGTGACGCCTAAATGCAATCCATACTAAACAGTCTCTATTCCAGTTTTTCTTTTTTATTACAATATTTTTTTTAGTACAATGCGTTTTGACACTTCTCGCGATTAAGCGCAGCTGGGGCATCCCCGGCAATATGCTTCACCTTTATGCTTTAGCTCTGGGGTGGCCGCCCCATTTCTCGCCTATGCACAAAAACCGACAGAATGTAGCGCATAGCAGCCCCGCAGTAAAAGTGTATCTGAAGTGATGGAAGCCGGTGACATATGCATATATTTCGGGTACATCGTGGGTTTGGCCCCTACCCGCCACCAGCGCTGGTTTAATGCACCTTCGTCCCCCCCCCCCCCCTAGTTTTCCATTATATCTTAAATTTAAATTTCAGCCACAGCTAATTACACTGTGCTTTCCGTGCCCTAATTGACTACCGCTTAATTGATTGGAATGTAAGAAATCGAACCCCGCCGTTTCCATTGTCCTCGTTGCGGATATATATATATATATATATATATATATATATATCGAACAGCAAGTTGTCATTATCCCTCAAGAGAAAAGTGTATTACAGCTGTGTCTTACCAGTACTCACGTGCGGGGCAGAAACCTGGAGGCTTCCGAAAAGGGCTCTACTTAAATTGAGGACGATGCAACGAGCTATGGAAAGAAGAATGATGGGTCTAACATTGAGGGATAAGAAAAGAGCAGATGGGCGAGGGAACAAACGCGAGTGAATGACATCTTAGTTGAAATCAAGAAAAAGATATGGCCATGGGCAGGACATGTAATGAGGAGGGAAGATAACCGAGAGACATTAAGGGTTACGAACTGGATTCCAAATGAAGGGAAGCGTAGCAGGGGTGGCAGAAAGTTAGGTGGGCGCATGAGATTAAGGAGTTTGCAGGGACAACATGGCCACAATTAGTACATGACCGAGGTAGTTGGAGAAGTACGGGAGAAGCCTTTGCCCTGCAGTGAGCGTAACCAGGATGATGGTGGTGGTGGTGGTGGTGGTGGTGGTGGTGGTGGTGGTGGTGGTGGTGGCGGTGTTGGTGTTGGTGGTGGTGGTGATGATTATGATGATATATCGTGGGAACGGCACGTCCCTCACTCTATGCCAGGAGAGCCCAGTCCAGGTCGGGCGCGCCCAAGAGCGCTCAGCCGTGCCTCGCACCACCACTCGCCCTCACTAGTCACTTTTGTCTTGCGCTTCTTCGAGTGCTGGCTCCGCTGCCGGATTTGCCATAATATAAAGAGGTCCGACGTAATGCTGCCGCATTTCTCTCGCGATAGAGATTTCTGTCGCATTTGTCTCGCCTCTGAGAACACCCCAGGAGAGGGTCCATCGGCAGTAAGATGTACCATATATTGAGAACCGTCAGGAGGACACTAGAGGCACGAGGTCCAAATTTGTGGTTCCTAATAAGCACGTTGAGCTTGCAAGCGATTATGAAAATTTTGTGATATGCTAAAGCAATCTGTAGCGTGTGGGGTCTACCTGACCTGCACATGCATTACCTTTTCATGCCATCAAGACAACTGCAGGATTCGGCTGTCACGAGTTGTTCTTATTGAAACTTAAGATGTTACCTGAATAGCAGAAAGTATTAGAAAAATGGAAATGAAATTGAACTAAAACGGAACTTGATGCAGGTATGAGCACGCGTAATTCGCAAAATGTAGGTTGGGCTCGTACCTACACCAGGCGGCCTTATCGCCTAATTTAACTTCATTTTGCTCTTTATTTCCACAGTTCAATGGAAAAAATAGTTTCTGCTGGAATGGTTTCTCTTCATTCGATGTTGTTCCATTTGTTCCATGGGGGTGCAGCAAATATAAAAAAAGAAGAAGAAGTAACTCGCATTCCTTTAACTTGCTCGCTTCCATTATCAAAATTATAGGCTAAAGGCCGCGGGCACTGGGCAGATAGCAATCCCGCTAATGCAGGTTGCTACAAGACTTGATTATGGCAGCCGCGTGGCCTGTGACCCAATTGAGAGGCCATCTTGCAAAACAATTAATGGGAGCCCGTTTCACGGCTTGCCTGAAGCTAATAAGCCATCTTTGCTGAAGAGGGCCGTGATCCCCTGCAGGATTCCAACGCATGCGGCAGGCAAGAAGTAAATACATGTATATAGGGTGTCGCCGCTTACATTAGACAACCTGCACAAAACATTTAGTGCCCTTCCACATTGTGAAGAAGGATAACCAACGAAGCTCTATTGGTATGACTATATTGACAACTGTATTGATTGATATGGTTATTTCTATATTGATTAAATAAAGACACATGCACGTAAGTTTGTGGTTTCACAGTTGATCTCGCAGCGCACACGTGGCACCGAACGGATTTGCGACAAACTTCCGCTCGAACCTCGCCTTCAACCCGGGGAAACGTTGCGGCGGATTGTAGACAGGTTGTGGCCTTGCGGGTTCCTACTCACGGTACTCGGGGTTCTGACGGGCGTATCGCACGCGCTTGGTGTTGGCGATGCGCGCTATATAAACATACGTTTACAGGGTGTCCCAGCTAACTTTAGCCAAACTGTAAAAATTTGAAAATGTCACGTAGCTGGACAGAACCAAGATAATGCTGTTATTTCAATTTATTTTTAATATCGCTTAATTAACTAATTTGACTTAGTTGATTATTTAAGTTCTCTAATATTATAGTTAGATGAAATGTGTCTATGATAAAATTGTACAGCAACATGAAAAACTAACGACACAGCTTTTTGTTGCTCAATACATGCTACATAAAAGTGTTACTGAGCTTGAAAGAATCTCGCGAATACACACACAGTGCCTCGAGCGGCCAGTAGCGCGCCCATTATGGTCGCTATCAAAAACGGCAATTATGATCGCTAGCTCTCGATCAAGTACACATGCTTATATATAGGATGCGAAACGTGGAAACCCTTTCTTGATATAAACGAAGGTTAGAGAGCATCCTAAACGCCTAACGTTTCCTGCAAAGCAGGATTGCTCCGCTAGCTAGGCTGTGGGACCTGGCGCTGCGCTAAGCATGGCAAGCTTGCGCGTCCGGTGCCCATACAACAATGGCTGACCTACCAATCCATGCCATTCACTTTTCTTTGTCTGTCGTAGTGACCTGTCACCTCGCTTCATCGCCACCGTGAGCGACGCCCGTATTGCTCGACTCATCATCGCGCAGAGCTCTGGTATACGTATTTACACCCTCATTTATCCACGCCTTGAATTCTACAAACTTGCAGGACATGGCATAGGCCTGTTTAAAAACGGCATGGTGCTACCAACACAAAACGTGACTGAAGTGGTGAGAGGTTAATTGAACAGTGGTACACACACGATGTCTTGATGGCGCACCTGATCGCAGGGTTAGGTGTTGGAACGTGCCACGCTTGGCATGACAAATAAGGAGGTAATGAAGTGTTTACACTCAGCTCACAGGGCTATAGTAAGTCATGAACAAGCATGCATACGTAGTTGCTTTGGCTAATGACGGCTGAGATGCAATTGAGAGCATAGCATGTGACAATATAGACCATAGACTAGTACTGAGACTTGTTACTATTGATGCAATTTTACGTATCGAAAGATCAATTATTTTGCTGTGCTTCGGATTACGTTTTGATGAGGCTTCCGTTTTCGTTGGCCGATGTGCTACAAGCGCATGGCCAGCCCTATTCTAAAGCTCGTTCTCTTGAATGACGTAATGGCCGTGTTCGCAAGGCTATTTGGGTCCGCAAAATTAGGGAACCGAATTTTAAACTTCTGTATTCAGTGAAGTGTTATAGAAATATGTACTTCCTGCTGGTGTTGTCGTCTTCGCCTTCCACCAATTTTCTTTGATCTCGATGGCATTCAGAGGAAGAACGCCGTACAGATGGACGAATAAACGGCTGCCTATGCTGGCGGCGAGGTATCAAGGATATTAAAAGTTCCTCTTTGAGTTTCTTAACTAATTTTTCTGAATATAGAACTTTTTCTCGTCGTGCTCTTTTGTTATAAGGGACCGGAGAGTATATTATTTTCTGAGGAAGCATAGCAAAGCATTTACATGAAAACGATGGCACATGCTCACTACCTCCAAACCGACAAATGTGATGCGCTTGGTTCTTGTAAATAAAAGCAGAATATCGTAATTATATATCAATAAGGTGTTGTTAAGGTCACTTTCCAACGCTTAATTCTGCTAGAATAAATCTTTCCACTTCGTCTGAATGTCATCAGCCTCTCATTACCCGCCACTGTGTTTCAGCCCGACGGACGACAACCTCAAGTTAATCAGATGCAACTCACGCAGCTTGCTGCAGATGAAGCTTAACCTCATCTCAACGTCATCAGTTCGGCGAAATTTATTCCTGTGACGCACACAAAATGTCATGTGGGAAGTTCATCGTATCGCTAGATAGTCAAGAGTGAACGAGAGCGTGAACCCAAGAATTCCGTATGGGGATTCAGTGGTCTGAAGGAACAGCTGTTTGGAAATGCACAGCTGCATCAACGCAGAACAACCGATAGTTCATGCCTGAAGCTCGCCGTGTTCACTCTGCAGTAAAATTGCTTAGGGTTAAGGCCAGAAATTCACAATAGCTGGTATTTAATCAAATGTCCTGAAAGCCTGACCTCAATGCTCTTTCGCCCAGAAAGCCACACGAGATCTTCCAAATACTTGAAGGCGACCGACTAGAGGACCCCAGTGTAGAAACATTCAAAATCATCTAGTGTGCGGGCATAATTTTATTCTTAGCTGTGTTTGTTGCCTTTGCTCGCCCCTTCCAGTTGAAGGATGGCAAGCTGGACCACATCAAGTTGGTGCCCCTTCCTTTTTTTTTCTATCTGTAATCATCCCTCATGTTAATGGCGGTAACGTGCGACGAGACGCCGTCTTTTTGCCGTGTATTTCCCTTTCACTACAGCTTCGATAATCGGGGTGGTATCTCGCCACCACTTGGTCAGAAGGAGCACGCCATAACTGCTCACCCAAAGAACGGGATATATTGTCAGACGTTGATGTGTCGTCCGAAACCTGTCGTTAGGCATTTTATAGGCGGAGTGGCAGCTATGTGCTGCTTCTCTTGCACAATTCATTTTAATTTCTGTTTTCTTCGTTATGTCCTACATTTGAATTTCAACGAAAACCCATTACGACCTTGCTTCAATTAACTTAATTACCTGCTGGCTTTATATGAGCGTAACTTAATAAATTGACGGCCTCTGTTTTCATTGTTCTCGATTTTAAATATAGCACAAGAGAGAGAGAGAGAGAAGAATACAGGAAGGCAGGGATGTTAACCAGTCAATAGTCTGGTTGGCTACCCTACACTGGGGGAAGGGAGAAGGGGAAGAGAAAGAAGGGAGAGAGAAAGTGTAGGTACGTGTACGGACAGCACTTCAGTTAAAGTCGCTCGAGCAAACCAGATGTTCTGGGAAAACACAAAAGTGGCATCACTGCCTTCTGAGCCGATGATCTGTCGGGACGGTGCTCTAATATTGTCTGTTCACTCAGAGGACGATCGTCTAGTTTCCTCAATGTGTCGGACAAATACTGTCTTTGTGCTTGCAATTGAGGACAATGGCGCAATAAGTGTTCAATGTTCTCCTCGCATGCGCAAACGTCACATGCAGGACTATCAGCCATTCCAATTAGTGCTGAGTAGGCATTTGTGAAGGCCACTCCAAGCCATAACCGACACAGAAGAGACGCTTCACGCCGGTGCACACCGGCTGGAGGTCTGAGTTGAAGTGACGGGTTTAGTCGGTGCAGTCTTGTGCGCCTTGTATGTACGGTATTCCACTCTGCTAAGCTGCCTTATCGGCGTCATCATTACCAATGATACCGCAATGACCTGGTATCCACTGAAAAGAGATATCATAGAAGCCAACAAATGCCCCAAGGTCAACATAGGGGAAAATAATGGTACTTACTAATTGAACTGAACACGTGACAATTTAGGAGAAGTGAATATGGATGAAAATGGCTGCAGGTGGGATCTGAACGCGCACCGTCGCAACACGCATGCGTTTCTGTCACCAATTATATATATATAATGTATCTACGAGGGCTAATAAAAGGATTTCCCATATTTTTCGAGAGAGTTCCTACACCGGTTCAGACATGGCCTCTCCGAAGGCCAACTTCTATGGAAGTATTCAGAACATTTTGCAAACTCAATACCACCACTTCAAACTTCTCAAACCGAGACACCTTTCTTCATGCGTGGGCTCCATTTGCCGGTGCAATTGGATGGGCGTTCGTCCCTTGCTCTATAGAAAACGAATCACACTTCGTTGATTGTACGCCGTGGACGTGTGTAGCACAACCACCTCCTTGAAAAACTCACAGCAGCGCCATCCCGCGGAGCTCCCGCCAGATAAGGTCGGACAGTAATTTTGCCTATGAAAAGTGCGTGGAAACACTTTCCCATTCGCCCTCGCAATTACTGATCGTTGGGTCTGCTCGCAACAACAGCTAGTTGGTCTTCACGTTTGTCGAGTGAGCTCCTCAACAAGAGTCTGCGATATGGTGAACGCGGTTTAAGTCATGGATCTAAGACACTCGAAAACGTGTGACGTAATGCTAACGCGATTCTCTTGCGATGGAGATTTCTCTTGTATTTCTCTTGCCTTTGACATTACTACAGGAAGTATCTGTTCACAGTAGGATATTCGATATATCGAGAACCGTAAGAAGGGCACTAGGGGTTCGAATACCACATACGCAGTTGACGCAGAAAGTTGGGCTATTGGTGTTGATGCAGTTGCTTTGACGTGCGCTCTGTCCTATCTCACCTTTTCGTCCGTTAGACTTGTTAGCGCTGTGACTGGAAATCCAAATTCGTAGTTCCTAATACGTGCATGCAGACTGAAACAGATGATAAAATCTCTGTGATATAATAAAGCAATAAGTAGTGTGTGGTCTCTCATCAGCCGGTGCAGACGCTACTCGATTCCATCAAGACAACTCCAGGATTCGACGCGCACGAGCTCTTTTTATTGATATTCTAAAAAAATAATTCAACTGTAAAAATGATTACAATATTGAATTGAAAATGAAGTAAAACAATATTTCGCATAGATGTGAGCACGTGTAGTAAGCGAAATGTTTGTTTGGCTCCCCTCCTGCAGCAGATTACCTTTTCGCCTAAGTTCAGTACGTTTTAAAGCAAAGCTGCATATGGCTAGTTTCCAGGTGATCGATGTCCGTACATCAAAGCCATTTTCCAATCCCGAAGATTGTGCAACACCGGGCCGACGCAACGTGGAAGTGAAGCGGGCTTCTAGAACACGGCCAACTTCGAAAAATAAGTTTAATGTTGAGGGTTCAAACACAACCCGTATCAAATATTACAATCCCTTTTTTTTTTTGCTAAAATATGCTAGACTTTTACCAACGTCAGCCCTGTGCACGTTGGCACCGCCCTCTCTTTGTGGGTGTTCCAAGCGCTTGTGTATCATCTTTCCCGTGGTGGCGGTCCCGTCGAAATGTTAAGCGTGTCTAGTTTCCTTGTGTGATCACATGTGGTTTTTGACTTACCTCACAACCACTACTGTACTACCGGACCTCCATGAATGCACAATCGCATTGGCTACGGTAAACCAGTGTGTGTGCTCGGAGTGCTGTGGTGTTCGTTAGATGTCGTTCCGCGTTTTGCAGCAATAAATGCCTATGTATACTGCCCGGTGCCATCATCACCTTTCGAGGCTCAACATCGTGGATGAGCTACTAGTCGCGCCTCGCCTTCCTTGTATGTACATAGTACGTTTGAAGAATGGTAACGGAGAGTTCATCATTAAGGGGCTCACATACAAAGCTTGCTAGTCATTCAGCTTCATAGAATGGATTGGCAGAACAATTTTTGCTCTTTACTTCCACATTTCAACTAAAGAAAGTCGTAGTTTCTCCCGAAAGGCGAAACATCGATTGTGGTAGCAAATTAGTAGACAGCAACATGAACTGAGGATAGTAGTTTTGTCGGTCGTAAATACTGAATTAACAAGTGCGGTGTCTGCGCGCACAATCAAACATGAACATTTCCCATTCGATGTGGCCGATACTCGTTATCAAAACGCTGGGGTGAGCAAGCGCGGCAGCAGAAGCGAGTGAAGTGACGTTGGTGTGATCTATCACTTCAACAAAAGAGCGGTCAGAACACATCGCGCGCCAAGGTATGAGCCATCTGCAAATGTACAGAGTAATCTGTACAGAGTAAGCACTTGTTGGCGGAGTCGGTGCAGTCCCCCCCCCCCCTTCGCTCCAGCGCTGCTACCCCCCTTTCCTCCGTATATGGCGCGTGAGATCAAGCCGCAATCGTGAGTTCTCCTTGCGTTCAGTCAGGAAATGCACAGTTGCTGCTGGAGCACAATGCCCGCTGCCCCCTCTCTCTGTCCGATCCCCCACGACCTTCCTTGCGAAGGAAGACGACGCATTTGTTCTCCACTGTCTACCATAGCATGTGCCAGATTGAGCCGCGATTGTCGGCTTCCGTCGCGTGCTATCACTCGCACATGCAGCATACGACGCATGGCGACGGTGTTATCGCCCTTGCACGTTATACGGAACATCACGTCGACGCCGACGGCGACGGCAAAAATGCGCGTGGCAGGTCCATTTAATTGCTATTCACTGACGATTACGATACTCCCTAATGCTTAATTTTAGCGCAGCTCTATACGTGTGTCCCCTTCGTGCTATATTGGCTGGTCCGGACAATCTCTCCCTTTCGGTACATTACTAGGGGAGCGAAGTGTGGCGCCGCTGGCTCGCTAATTCGGAGATCAGGAGAGGCAGAGCGTGGGTGACTGGTGGGTTACGCCTGGATACGATTCAGAGAAGCCGCCGCAGACACACCTGCACTTTGTTTCCAGATATCGTATGGGTGGTATCTACGGTGAACAGAATACTCGCGCTACTCTGGCACCATCTCGTAGCCATCGTCACCGCAGGGCCCATCTTTCGCGGCACTACGCTTCTCTTCTCACCCTTTCATCAAGCGCTCCTCCTTTGCCTCCGTCTTCTCGCTCTCGTCGCTATCGCCGCCTTTCATGCCTGCTGCGCGTCAAGTTCGCTTTTTCAGTCTTTACCTGTGCTGGTTCGCTCGGTTACGAAGGAAGCCGACTCTCGCGGTAGGAGCAGGTGCCTGAAAGCTGCGCTCTACAAGCAGACGTTAGTTCTGCAACGATTTGCCTTCATTTTATGTAGATCCATGGGGTTGCAGCGTACGTAAAAACTTCTGTCCCTCGGTTAACTTAATCGGGCTTGATCGCAATAGCGAAATTATTGGGCAGTGTGGTATTAACGCTAATGCAAGTTCCTACAAGATCTGCCGACGCCAGTAGCTTGGGCTGTGAGACAAATGAGACACTAGTTTGCAAAACAATACCGCGAGCCCGTTTCGTGCCTACCTTGAAGCTAATAAGCAAGCTATCCTGTCAGGTCACCGATCCATGCTAGCATTTGAACGCATGCGTCAGGGACCATCTATATATAGACATATAGGGTGCCGCAGCAATATCAGAAAAATAGGTGGATCACTTGCGCTCTGAGAGCAATGTAAGCGAAGATTTCTTGGATGTTTCCTTTGTTTGGCAATAATGAGTGGTGATCTTGCCAGCCAATGTTCATTTCTTTTTCAACGTTTGGTCCAACACGAAAGTATCGAGCTGATACTAAACGTCACTTTGCGGACAACACTGCTGTTTTTCTGCGTAGCACAAAGAACACGAAGTAAGAGGCGTTTGAAGCGCTGTTTAGCGCCATACTGCATGACCTCCGAGAGAGTTAAGCATATTCATTGCCTCAAATGGCACACGACACCTTTGCAAAAGTGTAAATGCTTGGTCGAATTATGACGTTGTGCGGGACTAAACGACAATCGGATTGTGAGGCACACCGGAGGCCTCCGGATTAATTTTGACACCAAGGCTTTCATTAACGTCTCCCCAAGCCTGTGTACACGAGCGTCTTTTTTATTTCGCTCCTTCGAAATGTAGCTGTCGCGGCCGAGATCAAACCTGTGTTCTCGAGCGATAGAACAGCCGTAAAGCGTTCGCAGCCGGCACAGATGTGCTGATTTGACTTGTGAGCACTTCCGTAGTGTCGCCTAGACCAGGCTTAATTGAGGCTCTGCTTCTGCACGCCCTGCCTGAGCTGACCACTTGACAGGTTTGCATGGTGCGTTTTTTTTCAAAAATATCTGAAACGTACCGTGCCATACATTCAATTTAAATTGATCTCGTTTGCCTGCAACCACTATCGTGTCTATTGTAGTAGCGTTTCCTTGCTTTCTCCAGTCATCTTTGCCCTATCTTCCCCTACCCCCCGCCCTTTGCATGGGAACTACGATCGAAGAGTGGCAGTGCTGTTATTCACTCGTTTCAGGACTGCGTCGGTTCTACCAATTCTTTGTGTCCTCTAGCCCCTCCTCTCCACCATTCTATCTAGCTTCTCTCAGGACTTGCAAGTTAGTAAAAGGTTAGCGCTGCGATTTATGCAATGCTTTTGTGATGTGTCACGGATAATTACAGCTGTCAATGGGCTAATGTGGGAACACCCAGAATGCTTGGGCATTGTGGGCATTCCACGGGATGTAATGATCCAAACGAGTTCCTCGCGTCGCCTTCAGTGTCTGCCGCGCTTCCTTCATGTATACACACGCTCCGAACCACCGGCGGCGCGGTGTCACAGACAGCCGGATCAGTGGGAAAGCCGAAGGAAGAGACAAAGAAAGCTTCGCTTTAAAATACGACGCAAGCTACAGTTATCAGTTCTCCATCAGATATGATGCAGAATTGATAACTGATAGCAAGGAACAGATAACTCAGAACTGATACTAAGGGAAGCGTCTCCACTTTCTGCATAATATATAATGCAGAACGTGTGAACGCTTCCTTTGGTATTATCGCTGATTATAGAGTGTCCTAAACACGCCTAACGCTTCGTGGAACATGTGATTTCTCTGCTCACTAGGCTGCGCGACGTTACGCTGCGGTCAGCCTTAAAATCTTGTGCGTGGAGCGCTCACAAAGTAATGGCTGCGCTACCTACTCATGACATCCCCTTCATTTTTGTCTTTCGTACTGACCTGTGAGCTTGCGTCATCGTAGGCATGTGCGATTTTCACAATGACCCACTCATCATCGCGCTGATTCGGTAGACGTATTTACAGCCATATTAATCCATTCCTTGAATTCGCCGACCTTGGCGGACATGGCATAGGCCTTTTAGAAAGCAGCTATTAGGCACCTATTCCTGTGTTTCACTTTGGGGCCGTCCCAAGGCATCCTTCCTCGGCATAACCAAGTACACTGTAAAATAATTTACACCCTTAAAAGTGAAAAAGGGTGTAAATGTGTCTATACCTCACACCCTTGGGGTGTTATCTATATAACGAACACCCTAAGGGTGTGAGTTATAGACACATTTACACCTTTTTTCACTTTTTAGGGTGTAAATTATTTTACAGTGTAAGTGAGCGTTGCAACGAATGAGTAAGTAAAACTCTTGCTTGGGCTAGTTGGTTCATGCTTGAAGTAGGTAAAGGCAAGGAAATCGCGAACGCAGAGTAGAATGGTGTATGCAGGACGGCGAGAGAGAAGAGAGCGCGAGGAGGAAAGCGGAGGAGGAGGGTGCAGCGCTAACATCAGGCGGAAAGCGGACGGTTATGGTATGAAAAAACGTGAGAAGAAAAGCGTAGTGCCGCACCTGACGGGCTCTGCGGCGACGGCCGCTACAAGAAGGCGACAGAATAGCGAACCGTCGTCTGTTCGCCGATGGCATGCGGCGACCGCGTCTACCGATAGCTTATATGTAAACAAAGCCATGCATGAGCTGGCGTATGTTTGCGGCGGCTACTGTGAATTGCGCCCACGCGTCACCCAAGCGCTGCCTCTCGCGATATCACGATTAGCAGTGCTGTCGGGCCAAACTTCGCTAAAATATGCCGCCCGAAACTGGTTGTCGGCGCCAGCCAATATATCGCGAATTCAAAAAACGTATATACTGCACTAAAATTTCGCCGTAGGGAGCACCGCATCCATCGCTGATTTTTTTTTTTTTTTCACAGTCAGATTGTGCCAGCATCGAATGAGTGCGTCAGACCCATGCATGAGGACTATATATGCTAGTGGATCATACGTAGATATGTCATGCATATATTTTATTTTTTGTTTTTATTTGCAGGTACTGTTGGCCGATTGGGCCGTTACAGGGGTGGGGTACAAATATGGCACAAAACGCATCACGGCTAACATAAAGCAGCACTGTATAGCTAATACTTAATCACAGCGTGCCATTATACATAAATATAACAAAATCTGACTTAACAACCGTTATGTGAAACAAAGCAGCAATGTGTAGCCAAAAAATGCATCACGTACTATATACTGCAGCTTACATGATACATATTACATCACATACATCGTAACATTATACATATAAAAATACTAGATTATACAACTTACACGAGAAATGTTAGATCATGAGGATCCGCTTAGAAAATATTTTACAACTTCGGTTTCAAAATGTTCTACAGTTTGAGAATCACATATGGCGTTCGGTAAATCATTCCAGTCTCTTATGGTTCTAGGGAAGAAAGAGTATGTGTATGTATTCACACCAGATTGACATACTAGAAAGTTGCTGTGGTGGTCACCTCGTAGGCTCCGGACTTGTCGCGGAATTAGGTACTGCGCTGCATTAAAGTTAAATAATTTTTGAGATAGCAAAAACAAGAATTTAAGTCTGGCTATGCGACGGCGTTCCAAGAGGGGGGGTAAATTTAGTTCTTGCAACATCTCTGTCACAGAATCAGTACGGGAGTACCTTGAAAGAATAAATCTAGCCGCCCTTCTTTGCACTCGCTCAATTTTATGAATTAATCCTTTTTGGTAGGGGTCCCATATGATGCTTGCATATTCCAGTGTAGGCCTTACTATTGTTAAATACGCTGTTAGCTTTACGGGGGCTGGAGCGAGTTTTAATTTGCGACGTAAGAACCATAACTTTTTTTCAGCGGTAGAGCAAATATTAGTGATATGTTGGGTCCAGTTGAGGTCTGCAGATATTGTTACTCCTAAGTATTTACATTTGTTAACGGTAGTTAGCACAGTGGAACTTAGCTGATAATCAAAATTTAGGACGTGCTTAACCTTGTTTGCCACACGTAAAACAAGTTGTTTCTTTATTTACTTGCATTTTCCATGTTTCACACCATTCTTCAACAGACGTATGTCGGTATGCGTGATCCTCGTTAGTCATGCATGTCTAGCATGTTGCAGTGTTACTCCAAAAATAATTTAGGACGAGGTAACCTTGTCCCACGCCTGAGGTTTAAAAGGTTAAAGAAGTTGCGGCTGGGTATAATAAATAAAAGCACGAATCATTGTGCCGACCATGTGTAGAACAAAGAATGTAAATAGTACATTTCAAGGATAATAACGTTCTGTCAAAACTACTGGATCGAAAACCAGAGCCACGGGTCATGGCTCTTGGCCTGAAAAGCGATGTGTCGATTGCGATAGCAAATTTGTGGGCTGCCATACGAAGTACGGTTTTATTCGCCATATCCACTTGTAAATATTCACCTACAACCTATATGAACACGCATGGGGTCAAGCGCACACAAGAAAACATGTACATATCTCAATCTATGACCGCGCACACTCACTGCCAAACGCTGGAGTGAAGAAACGCGGCAGCAGTGGCGAGCAAATTCACCTTCTTGATGCGTCTGGCTGAGAACGCCAACTAAGCGGCGAGAATACAGCGCACACGAAGGTATCAGCACTCCGCCCACTCTGTCCTCTTCACAGGTCGCTTTCAAAATAGGGCCCACATGGTCGCGTCATGCGCAGCCGCCACCAGGAAAACGCCCCCCCCCCCCCCCCCCCTTGTGCCTTGCGAACGATAGAAGACTGAGCTTCGCCCTGCTGTGACCTTTGTCCCTGGGGTTTTACCGCCATCGCTGGCACACTCATGCACGCTTTCACTCGCACATGCAGCACACGGTGCGCAACGACGATGCTATCGCACTTGGACTTGATATGGGACATTACGGTGACGCTAACGGCGATGATGACTCCAGAAATGCGCCTTGAGTGTCCGTTCAATTTCTATCGAAAAAAAAAAGCGGCGCAAGGCTCAGCAACATAATTTGTTGTTGTTTTTTTTTGTTGACATATATTTTAGCCTTGAATCCTATCACTTACTTGAATCCACTGGAAATGTGAATGAGAACGCATCGCCGCCGTGTTCGTTGTCTTTCTTTGTACTGTGAATAACTAATATTTTCAGGAATTATTGCATTGTTATGGCGATAGCGAAATGTGGTCTTCACCCTGAATTCTTTTCCTGCACTGACGTGGTGGATTTGTCGATATTTATGCGTTGCTTTATCATGTACGTCTGATGCACAGTTTGTTTTATATTACTTATTAGTGCTATAAAATTGCTACATCACACACTTGGTTTTCCTGCCGTGCGTTTGAGATGAGTGATGCCCAAAGCATTTCTTAAGTAAATGGACAAGTAAAAGAACTAAAGTATTTAAAGTAAACATACAAACGTTCACTGGCAATGTTGCTCCGAAATATAAAGTATCCGCTTCTCCTGTGAATATTGTATGCTTCACCTGTCTAAGCGAAACTGCGGGTCCGGTCAGCCAATATGGAAATGAACTAGAGAAATGAATAGTTCATTTAGAGCCGCTAATGCTCCCTCTCGAGAAAACAATTAAATGAAAGAGTCGCGTAAGGACTGAAGGTGCCTAAAGGCAAGACCTTCCGCTTCGATAAACGCAGCTTATCATCTTTACTGCTCTCCTGATTAAACGATCCAAAGCTCGCTCTGCAATGCGGAAAGTTAACACATGGTATATGTCAACGGCCTAAAATGTTGGTATGTGAAATGCGCAACAACTCTATGCCTACCCAGCGGGAAATTTCTCAGTCACGTTAGCCCTAATTGACACCATGTCGTTGGTTTGACTCTAACCAATGGTCGACAATTCTAGTGCAAAAATTAACCTGATAATAATAAATCGCGTCTAATTTACTTCCTCGTGTAGTTACTCTCAATGGTCGTGGGTTCCAGTGCTTAATGAGCTCCATCTTTAACCTGCCCATGCATGTGTGCTATTGGAGATGATAATCGAACGACCGATGAGGGTTTGTAAGAGTTTATAGTTGTTGGATAGAAATCCATAAAACTAGTGATGACATCTGGCTGCGTGAAGATGAGCAGGCGTCACAGTGCTTATGCAGATTTAGACAACCACTAGAACAGTTTCTGTTTGATTCTTTTTTTTTCTACTGAAGTGCGACAACTCTCGACGAACCTCAGATGCTACCACCGATTTCTCCCGCAGGTTCATCGAGAGTCATGCCGAGTTGACTTTGGCAGGAACCCCCTGCGTTCGCACGAGACATTCATTACATTACTTGACGTTTGCTTTTGAATGCGTTGTCACTTCCTATCACTTGCTTTGTGCCCCCAAATGTCGGGGGTTTCGTTGCTTTAATTAACTCTACCCTAATTAACTACCACCAAATTAACACTAAATGTCGCGGATGTGACTCCTACGAAAAGTCTTGCGGTCGAGTCTCTTAACTCTATATTTAATTGCGCCTTACCTCTTATCGCCTTAATTAACACCAAATGAATGGGTTCACTCGTGACATTTACGATGTCAATTGAAATCCAACTTGGAGATGCGGTCACATAGCCCATATCTCCAAATTTGTTTGTAGGTCGGAGTGCCTGAAATAAGTTCGCCTGACAGCAACGTTCGTGGGTCAAACCCACTATCCCACCAAAGGTCGAGGATTCGACTGCCACCAAAGAAAGTGGGTTTGACTCTTAGCGTTTACGATCGCAATTGGAATCCCACTTTAAAATATCGTCGGTTCGCCCATACCTCCAAGACAGTTAGCTTAAAATTTGGTGCCATTAGGCTGGAAAACCGTTTTTCAACCCATGAGCCATCTAAAGCTTTCGTCTTAATAAATCAGTTGTATACAGCAGACACACAATGCGATCGTGAGGGGTTTCATAACAACATATCATCATCATCATCATCAGTAGCAGCAGCAGCAGCAGCCTGGTTACGCCCACTGGAGCTCAAAGGCCTCTCCCATACTTCTCCAACTACCCCGGACATCTCATAATTCTGGCCATGTTGTCCCTGCAAACTTCTTAATTTCATCCGCCCACCTAACTTTCTGCCGCCCCCTACTACGCTCCCCGTCCCTTGGAATCCAAGCCGTAACTCTTAATGACCAGTGGCTATCTTCCCTCCCCATCACATGTCCTGCCCATGCCCATTTCTTTTTCTTGATTTCAACTAAGATGTCATTACCTCGTGTTACTCACCCAATCTGCTCTTTTCTTATCCCTTAGCGTTACACCTATCATTGTTCTTTCCGTAGCTCGTTGCGTCGTCCTCAATTTAAGTAGAACCCTTTCCTTAAACCCCCAGGTTTCTGCCCCGTACGTGAGTACTGGTAAGACACAGCTGTTATACAGTTTTCTCTTGAGAGATAATGGCAACCTGCTGTTCATGATCTGAGAATACCTGGTAAACGCACCCCAGCCCATTCTTATTCTTCTGATTATTTCTGTCTCATGATCCGGATCCGCGGTCACTATCTGTCCTAAGTAGATATATTCCCTTGCCACTTCCAGTGCCTCGCTACCTATCGTAAACTGCTGTTCTCTTCGAGACTGTTAAACATTACTTTAGTTTTCTGCAGATTAATGTTTAGATCCACCCTTCTGCTTTGCCTCTTCAGGTCAGTGAGCATGCATTGCAGTCGGCCCCCTGAGTTACAAAGCAAGGCAATATCATCAGCGAATCGCAAGTTACTAAGGTATTCTCCATTAACTCTTATCCCCAATTCTTCCCAATCCAGGTCTCTGAATACCTCCTGTAAGTACGCTGTGAACAGCATTGGAGAGATCGTACCTCCCTGCCTGACGCCTTTCCTTTTTGGGACTTTGTTGCTTTGTTTATGGAGGACTACGGTCGCTATGGAGCCGCTATAGATATCTTTCAGCATTTTCACATAGGACTCGGCTGCACTCTGATTCCGTAATGCCTCCATGACTGCTGAAGTTTCGACTGAATCAAACGCTTGTTCGTAATCAATGAAAGCTATATATAAGGGTTGGTTATATTGCGCACATTTCTCTATCACCTGACTGATAGTGTGAATATTGTCTATTCTTGAGTAGCCTTTACAAAATCCTGCCTGGTCCTTTGGTTGACAGAAATCTAAGGTGTTCCTGATTCTATTTGCAATTACCTTAGTACTTTGTAGGCAACGGACAGTAAGCTGATCGGACTATAATTTTTCAAGTGGCTTAGGAGTTCTATAGAGATTTATGCAATACCAGTGGCACCCACGACGATAATGGAAGAGAGAATAGTCTAGAGGAATTTGAAATCCCACGAGTAACGCCCGAAGAAGTGAAGAAAGCCGTGGGAGCTATGCAAAGGGAAAAGGCAGCTGGGGAAGATCAGGAAACAGCAGCGTAGTTGAAGGATGGCGGGCAGATTGTGCTAGAAAAACTGGCCATCCTGTATGCTCAATGCCTCATGACTTCGAGCGTACCGTATATATATATGTATATATATATGTATATATATATATATATATATATATATATTTATATATATATATATATATATATATATATGAGTGGTCGCGCTGGCTAACGCTACCAGGAATCTATTAGGAAACATAACTGCCCAAGAAAGTGGATGGGGAAACGGCGCGGATGGGGAAACAGTCCTTGGTGTCAGGGTTTGTTGGCTTCTTATGATATGACCAGTAAAAAATCGGGCCCCTCGGTTAATCCCCTTCCTTCTCGTGATATATATATATATATATAGATATCACGAGAAGGAAGGGGATTAACCGAGGAGGAGGAGGAATAAACTTTTATTGTAGAACCAGCACTTTATGATGGCCGGGCCTAAGCCTCCCACGAAGGGACGTCGAGGGCTTGCCTCGCCGCCGCCTCGCGGGCGTGCTGGGTCGCCCAGGTTTGGTCGTCGAGGGCGGAGCTCCGCAGAGCCTCATGCAACCTCGACGAGAGAGTCGTGGTGTTAGTCTGGGTGTACTGTGCTGGGCACTCCCATAGCATATGCGGAAGTGTAGCCGGGTGAATTCCACAGCACCGGCAGTTGGGGGTAGTGTAGACGTCCGGAAATATAAGGTTGAGGCGGGCGGGTGAAGGGTACGTGTTTGTTTGTAGTAGACGCAGGGTGGTAGCCTGCGCCCGGCTGAACTTTGGGTGAGGCGGGGGGAAGATTCGGCGACTGAGGTAAAATGCCTTAACGAGATCGTTATAAGTTGTCAGACTGTCCCTGGTGCCCAACTCATCTCCAGTGACTCCGGCGCGGTTGACTCGGGCCCCTCGGATTAACCGAGGGGCCCGATTTTTTATTAGTCATATCATAAGAAGCCAACACTGACACCAAGGACTACATGCGGGAAACTACTTGTGCTTAATAAATGAAATAAAGAAACGATAATTTAATGGAAATGAAAGTACATGAAAAAATAAGTTGCCGCAGGTGGGGACCGAACCCACAGCATTCGCATTTCGCGTGCGATGCTCTACGACGCTCTACCGCGTATACATATTATATATATATACGCGGTAGAGCGTATGTAAATATATATATATTTATATATGACGTACATTCTTAAACCGAGAAGTTGAACGACACGCAAATGAAAAAAAAAAAAAATAGCGAAAGGAAGCGCAATTCTATTAATTATGAATGCAGATCAATCATACTTGGTTCAACAAAAGCGCCTTGTTTACTTTTGTTCCTAATTGCTGGCAATATCAGTGCTTCTATAAAACAAAGAAAAAGCACAATATTTTTTATACTTTTATTATTCCATAAAGTTGCTTAAAAGAGATGCACTGAATGCCACGAAAGCTCAGATAACGTATCTAAGTGCTCTGCGCAACTTCTCCTGACGGTGAAACGTAGTTTGCATACACCGAGCATATAACACCGATCCTGGCATTTTGAAGGATACGAATACCACCAGGTGTTGTGACCCGAGAATGAATCCAACCATTTTCTTACTGTGCCTATGCATCCTTTCTGGTATGTGTAGAACTAGGTAGCGAATGTCGTATGTTGTGAACTGGATTAATGTTTCTTCGACGCTTGAAGTGATCTACGTACAACAGTAGCATATGCGCTTGTCGCCGGCTAGATCTTTCATAAGCCTTCCGGAGGAAAGATCGCAAAGACCTGCGGGGAAATGACCCGATACAAAAAAGTGTCAAAGAACGTTTCTCTTTCCCTTCCGGTCGTTCCTCCGAATGGCTTCGCATCTTTTCTGCCGTACGATAGATTTGCATATGTATGCACAAAAGGATGAAGCGACTCTGCATTGATAATATTTCGTACCGCAACAGGCAATACGTTGGTACAGTCATCCTTGACTGCTGTCAAGCATTAGGTAGGGGAAAATCTCATTGGACACTCAGGAAGAAAGAACATTTGCTTAACGGAAAACATCGCAAGGGTGTTTCTTCTTCTGGCTTCAACGGCAGGTGGCCTAGCAATAAAAAACACCTTACTGAAATAACATTAAGCGAAAGTGGAGAGTTGCTTTGGGAGGGCCTTCCTATATATATATATTCGAACCTAGAAAGAATTTTTTTCCGCTATCACTGGGCCATATTTCACTGTGTTTGTTGTGCTTAAAATAAAACGCTCGAATCTAGTGACAGTAGGAAGTGGATGATCAGTATAGATCTTGAATTTTTTATAAACAATTGCAAAATTCGAAAACTCTCCAGAATTCAACTATCAAGTTAATAGCCATGTAACTCCACTTCAAAAAACATATTAAACTTGTTAAACTGCGTCGATTATTCTATTTAGAGCGGATAAAAGGGATGAATCTTAGACCATCATAAACTGTATCACCTATTTAGGATATACTTCGACTTTTGCGATACCCTAGCAAATATCGGAAACAGTTCATATAAGCTGTACATTTACGTGTATGAAATAGTTTGCTTTGAATCCTTCAACAGATGCACTTAACACAACTGCGATATCTGTTTCATGTGTAGGCACGAATTTGCAAATTTCACGTTTTTTTTATTCGATATCTTCCGAATTGCCATTAAAATCGCAGGTTAAGAAAGACTACTCGAATTTGTCACTACAGTTTGACATTTTGCGTTGTGGAACAAATTTCATTCAAATTGGTTCAATGGTGTTCTGTTAGAAGCATTCGTGCGTTTTACATGTGTTCGAATAACGCAGTGGGAGTGGGGCTGAGGCCTTACTTAGATTAGGAGGGCACAGGCCCTTCTAAGCAAAATAAGCATCAACAAAATAATCCATAATAAAGCGTAGTAAATAGAACGAAGGAAAACGAACGTTTGAGTGGCCAGGACGTAATTGCGCGCCGTAGACAATACTGCTCACTATGTCACTCATTTAGGTGCTAGAAGACTGAACATAGGAGCAAAGTAGAAAACTAGAACAATTTTGAATGATTTATATGGATTTTTAAGTGCTCGGCGCAAGTCGACTACTGAGGATAGTGACCAGGAAAACGTGGCAAATAATTATTTCCAACACGGTTTGTTAGCTTAGCTTCAGGATTTTTTTAGGTACTCCCAACGCTTCGCACGATGTGCATGCAATAACAATGTTTACCTTTCCCACGACAACAAACAGACATTAAGAACTTCTTGTGTTTCTGATGAAAGACATTACCAGACGCAATGTTCGCCTGAAAGATAACGCAAATGTGTTTCCCTTTGCAAAAACCTGTATACAACTGATCTTGAAAGCATGCTCCATTTTTGCTCATCGTTGTTCCATGACGTCTTCGTGTGTCTTGGTTTGCTAAGATTTCATGGCCTTTGATGTGTGGGTAGTTTGAGAACTAATTACGTGACAGTGTTACAACTGCCTTGATCAGCGCCTTTCGGCTTTCTCGAGATGGCTGCATTTCTTAAAACATTTCTTAAAACATAACATGCTCTTGTACAATTGAAAAAATATCAAAGGTAACGAGACCGCCATAGTGGCCTTCATGGTTTATTTATTTTCTTGAAACAATGGGTGCTGCGAAAAAAATCGTCTGATTGAACCATTACAGGTAATAAGCGGTGGGTTTGTAGGCATTAAAAAAGTGGGGCCCTTGATAAACACAGGGTATGGTATTTAACCCCAACGCCATAGCGCGTATTTCCGGTGTGCGCAATGAGTCTTTGCTTGTGGAATTAAGAACACGCTATTGCGTCTTCCAGCTCGATCTTTCAGCGCACTTTAATACATATCAACGCAGAAGACTAATGGCAAATGTTCTGAGCACTGTGATGCATGCTTAGTGACTGTATATTGAATAAACATTGGGGATGATTGTAAGAAAACTACATCCTTAAAGGTAATCATTATCGGCGCTTGGATTGCGAAGAACAAAGATGACACGTGGTGAAAAGTAGTGTCGCCCAATCAGAAATAACACCGGTTAAAAGAAAGAGGAAGCGGAAGAGGAAAACGCTCATCAGTTCCAACGTGGGCCGGCCGAGACGGCCGCCGGCCCGGTGATGGGTTTTGAGGTTTTCTCGGAGATTGTCGGGCTTCGGACTAGGCTAAAGGATAGCGGCATTGCAATGTAGCCCCGTGCTTGTTGTTCTTCCTAATCCTTGAGTTGGTGTTGTCAGTTTTAGATCCAGGAGTTCGCCTAGTAGTCATCCGGAAGTCCGACATGCGAACGCCCCCAGAGGCCTAACTCAGAGGCCTGAACAGGCTTAACTATCGGTTATTTGGCGAAACTAGAAGCGAAAGTGAGACGTCTGACGATAAGGCTACACATAATGGGGACCTTCAAAATGCGTGGAAGCGTTCCGATCATCACTTCTGCGAGAATAAATTTTCCGCTTTGTCTGAATGTCATCAGCCTCCCGTTACCCGCCACTGTGTTTCAGCCCGACGGACGCCAACCTCGAGTGAATCAGATGCAACCCACGAAGCTTATCGTGGATGCAGCTTAACCTCCTCTCAAATTCAACAGTTCGGCCAAATTTATTCATGTGACGCACACAAAATCTCATGTGGAAAGGTCATTGTATCGCTAGATTGTCAAGAGTGCACGACAGCGTGAACCCAAGAATTCCGTATGGGGATTCAGTGGCCCGAAGGAACAGCTGTTTGGTAATGCACAGATGTATCCGAGCAGAAGAACCGATAGTTCTTGCCTGGAGTTCGCCGTGTTAACTCTACAGTAAAATTGCTTGGGGTTAAGACCAGAAATTGACAATAGCTGGTATTTAATCAAATGTCCTGAAAGCCTGACCTCAATGCTCTTTCGCCCAGAACAGCACACGAGACCTTCGAAATACTTGAAGGCGACCGACTAGAGGACCCCAGTGTAGATACATTCAAAATTATCTAGTGTACGGGCATAACTTTATTCTTAGCTGTGTTTTTTGTCGGTACTCGCCCTTTCCAGTTGAAGGGTGGAAAGCTGAGCCACATCAAGTTGGTGCCCCTTCCTCTTCTTTTCTCCCTGTAATCATCCCTCATGTTTATCCCGGTAACGTGCATTGAGACGCCGTATTTTTGCTGTACATGCCTCTTCCACTACAGGGTTAGTAATCTGGGTAGTATCTCACCAACTCTTGGTCAGAAGTAGCACGCCTAAACTGCTGACCCAAACTTTATCAGGAGTAGATGCGTCGCCCAAAGCCTGTCGTTACGCATTTTATAGGCGGAGTGGCAGAGTTATGTGCTGCTTGCGGCGTCTTTCGCGCTCGTCATTTATGCTTGACGTTATCGTGATTCTCTTGCACAGTTCATTTTATTATCTGTTTTGTTCGTTATATCCTACATTTGAATTTAAATGGAAACTAACTACGACCGTGCTTCCTTTAGCTTAATTTCCTGCTGGCTTCATATGATCATGACTTGAAATATCGAGCCCCTCTGCTTCCATTCCCCTCGATTTTGTATATGTATAGATATGTATTACAAGGAGCCAAGGACAACATAGAGGCAATTACTTGCAGTTACTAATTGAACTAAAGAAATTACAATTTAGAGGAAATGAATGTGGATGACAATAAATGGCTGCAGGTGGGATCCGAACCCACACCTTCGCCTTACGCGTGCGATGCTGTTACCAATTGTGTGTGTATATATATGCGAGGGCGAATCAAAGATTTCCCCCATAGCACGCATAGTCCCCACAGCGGTTCAGACATTTGTCCCATAGCAGGGCTAAATTTGAGACGCTCCTCGGCCATGTTGTCGTCAGTCAGCGACGCACGCGGCGTCCCCGAACGCTATAATTTCCACACAAGTATTCAGGGCGTTTTGCAAACTCAGCACCACCACCTCACACTTCTCAATGCGAGACACTTTTCTACATGCGTAGGATGCATTTCCCGGCGGACTTTGGTGGGCGTTCGTCCCTTTCTCCATAGAAAATTGTAGGACGCTTAAGCTTCGCCTTCAAGAGTGGAACGCGATAGCGTTATCGCACCCCGTTCGCACCGCCTACTCAAGCGATCTACGCCACCCAAACGTCGCGATCGGCACAGATAACCGGGCCGCGGCGCGCCCTGAAGGCGTATGCGATCATGGTACGAGTGGCGCGCCGCGTGTCGGGGCAGCGCCGTACATTGCGAGGAGGGGGTCTTCTGTGTTTGCCGCAAGATGGCTCTGCGTGTGCGCAGAGCGTAGAAGAAGTGTAGCGGAAACGTACTCCGCTACTCGTGAAACTGCGACTTCTGTAAGTTACATGGTCACAATTACCGATATACACCGCAGTATAACTTTCTACGGCGCGCTTCTAAGGCAACACCGCATTCACTAGAGGCGATTTTGTCGCGCTTTGAAGGAACGAACTCGTGGCTGAGCGGTAGCGTCTCCGTCTCACACTCCGGAGACCCTCGTTCGATTCCCACCACCCCATCTTCCAAGGTGTATTTTATTTATGAAGTGCCCTCTGGGATTTATCGCTCACGGCCAACGCCGCTGACGCCGACGACACCGGCTTTTCTGCGACACAAGCTCCTTAACGCTGTCGCGTTAAAACGAATCCCACTTCGTCGATTGCGCGCGCGGACCTGTGTAGCACAACCGCCTCTTTGAACAACTAACAGCAGAGCCGACGCGCAAACCAACCGGCAGATAACGTCGCGCCGTAATTTTGCCTATGAAAAATACGGGCAAACATTTTTGATTTGCCCTCGCACTTACAGATGGTGCGATCTGCTCGCAACCACAGCCAGTTGGTCTTCGCGTGTGTCGAGTGAGCTCCACAAGAAGAGTTTGAAATGTGGCGAACACCACGTTCGCCACATTTCGTTTGGTCATCGATCCAGGACACTATAAAACATGCAACGTAATGCTAACGCATTGCGCTCGGGATGGAGATTTCCCTCGTATTTCTCTTGTCTTTGACAATACCCCAGAAGAGTATACGTTCGCATTAAGATGTTAGACATAACAGAACCGTCAGAAGGACACTAGGGGCTCGAAGTCTAAATTCGCAGTTTACGCAGAAAGTTGGGCTAGTTGGTGTGAATGCATGTTCTGCGACTTGCGCTCTGTCCGCTCCTACCTTTTTTCCGGTAGTCTTCCTAGCACTAATAAATATGTCGCAGCAAATCCAAATTCGTCGTTCCCAATACGTGCGTACTGATTGAAAGAGGTTGTGAAAGTAGTGTGATGTACTAACACAATAAGTGGTGTTTGGTCTCTATCAGGCCTGCGCAGACTGCTCGATTCCGTCAAGACAACTCCAGGATTCGTCACACATGTGCTGTTTTTAGTATTATTCTAAAAATAAGTCAACTGTAGAAATCATTAGAATATTGAAATGAAATTGAACTAAAACAACGCTTCGCGCAGGTTTGAGCACGTGTAATAAGCAAAATGTCATTTTGGTTCCTACCTGCAGCAGGTTGTCTTTTCGGCAAAGTTCAGTACGTTTTAAAGCGAAGCTGTATATGGCTAGTTTTCAGGGGATCGATGTCCGGACTTGAAAGGTATTCCCCAATCTCGAACATAGTGCAACACCGGGCCGACGCACTCTGGAGGTGAAGCAGGCTTCAAGCACTCTGCCAACATGGAAAAATAGGTTAAATATTGTGGATCAAAATACAACCCGTATCAAATATTACAACATATATATATATATATATATATATATATATATATATATATATATATATATATATATATATATATATATATATATATTTCTTTTTCAAAAATATACTACACTTCTAATCGCGTCGGCGATGTCTACGTTCGCACCGCCCTCTCTTTGTTCGTGTTCCAAGCGCTAGCGTATCTCCTTTCCTTCCGCAATCCCGTGGTGGCGGTTCCGTTAAAATGTTCAGCGTGTCTAGTTTGCTTCTGTGACCACGTGTGGTTTTCGACTTACCTTACAACCAATTCTGTACTGCCGGACGACCCTACAACGCACGATCGCCTTGGCAACGGTAAACCAGTGTGTTTACTGGTATTGCGGTGATGTGCGAGCGGACTACATGCTGGGATTCGTTAGAAAACGGTGTCGCTAGAAGTTTTGCAGCAGTACATGGGTATATCTACCACCCAGTGCCTCTTTACCTTCCAAGGCTCAACATTGTGGATGAGCGACTAGTCACGCCTCGGCTTCCTTTTATGTAGATATTTGCTTTGACGCACGGCAGTGCAGAGTTCATCATTAAGGGGCCACCATACACAGCTTTGCTAGTCATTCACCTTCGCACAGTGAAATGGCAGTGAAATTATGCTCTTTATTTCTATATTTCAATTAAAGAAGTCGCGGTTTTGCCCTAAAGGCGATACATCGATTGCGATAGCAAATGGGCAGACAGCTGTACAAAGTAAGGTTAGTAGATTTGTCAGTCATATATGCTTAGAAACATAAGCTTCATAAATGAATTGGGAAGCGTGGTGTCTGCGCGCGCAAGTAAACATGAACATTTCCCGCTCGATGAGCCAGATAATCGTTGCCAAAACGCTGGTGGGAGCAAGCGTAGCAGTAGCAGCGAGTGAAGTGACCTTCGTGTAGTCTATCACTTCAACGCAAGAGTGGCGAAAACACATCGGGCACCAATGTATGAGCCATCTGCAGATGTCTTTCAAGATACGGTGCGCGCAGCCATGCAGAGTAAGCACTTGTTGGCAGTGGTGGTCCAGGGGACGGGAGGGGGAGGGCGGTGCACAGGCTGCTGGAAGCGACGCACGGGCACAGTGCTAGGGGCCATTGCAGCAACCGTAGCATAAGTGAGTGGTGTAGTCACGACATCTTGCTGGTGAACAGCCGGCAGCGCTTCCGCGACCTCTTCATGGATCACGTTGCGGAGATGAGACGGCAAAGTGCTGGCAGACTCCTGAGTAACGGACACCAGAGATAGCTGTCGTGCAACTTCTTCGCGGATGAAATCCTTGATTTGGGTTATCAGGGAGGCTTGTTCTGGGCCGGTGGTCAGGCTGCAGAGTGACGGTCAGGCTGCAGAATGTCGCCTTGTCAGAGCTCGCTGCTTACGCAACTCATCATAGCTCTGGCACAAGCTGATGACGTCGCCAACAGTGCGTGGGTCCTTGGCCAGAAGCATCTGGAACGCGTCATCATCGAGTCCCTTCATGACGTGTTTCATCTTTTCCGCTTCCGTCATGGCAGCGTTCACGCGCCTGCACAAATCTAGAACGTCTTCTATATAGCTGGTGAATGTCTCACCCGTGTCCTGTGCGCGTGTACGCAAACGCTCTCGGCTCGGAGTTTCCTGACGGCAGGTCGGTCAAATACTTCGGTAATCGAACTCTTGAACACCAACCACGTTCGGATATCCCTCTCATGATTTCTGAACCAGAGACTGGCCACGCCCGCGAGATAGAATGATACGTAAGCCACTTTATCTGAGTCATTCCATTTGTTATGAACGCTCACCCGCTCGTAGGACGACAGCCACTCTTCAACGTCGTTGTCGTCGGTTCCGCTGAAGATGGGAGGCTCCCGTTGGCGAACGGTACCAGGGCAAGGGACGGGTGGCGGTGGAAGAGTCTGCTGGTCGGCGTCCGGCATGGCAGAGGGTAGCGTCCGAGAACGGAGTTCCAGGATGGTAGAGTGGAACGTTACCCAGCACCTCCACCACTTGTAAAGGAGATTTATTGGGGTTCGTAGCGACCGCTGGTTCTACGATGCACCGAGCAGTTCCCGAGCTCGAGCTTCTGCTGCGCGCTTGATGCTGCTGACCCAGTGCGCACGTTCGTTATCTTCCTTACAATATACATATATATATATATATATATATATATATATATATATATATATATATATATATATATATATATAATGTGTATATATATGTATGTGTGTTGTCATACAGAGACGTTCAATGACACGCTGAACAAGAAAGAGAAAGGAACCGAGCCGACATTGTGTTAATTTTAAATGCAGCTCTGTTATTGTTTCTTGTTGTTTTTTTAATTGCTGGCAATATCAGCAGTTCTAGCAAAAGAAGAAAAAAAGTATAAAATTGTGATGCAAGGAATAATGCTTGAAGGTGTAGTTATTGTGAGCGCTAGCTTATTTTCTCGAGAGTTTTTTTACGTTAAGTACCGTCACGTGTGCTTTAAACCTTATGCATTGCCATGGCTTTAAATGCTGGCTTTGCGACAAATTCAAACACTAAACAACGATCGAGAGGCCTGGATAGCCTGGCTGCATTGATAACTGAAATGTCTTCGGTAAGAGTTCAGCATAACAGAGGACAGTAAGGTTGTACGGACTAGGGCTCAATAGCATGTCCGGAGGAAAGCCACCATATGCATAGTAGTCTGCAGTGTGGACGTTGTGGTCTCCCCCACGAAGGAACGCCTCGTCAAATACTGACTGTTCCACGGAAACTTGCAATTGCCAATTCTTATAGTTTCCAGCGACTGCAAAATCGCTTAATGTATGCATTATTGCATACACTTTTTACGTCATTATTATCACATCTGATACAAGTGTCATGTACTTTTCTTGCTGCACAAATGTTGTGAAGTCAATACTATCGTCGATTGATAGCCTGGCTCGAGGGAGAGCCACCATTGGACCCAGAAGGATCTTAGAGCGGTGAATACATCTTTCTTGGACCATAAGAGTCATTCATTTAGAAATGTAGAACACCTGTAAAATGCAATAGTAAAATTTATGAGGTTGATTCCGCAGGTGCTTCCCGCTGCAGGTAGCGGATTTTCGTTATCGCAGGAGTTGACGAATACTGTTTGTAGTAGATTGAACACGTATGCAATATTCACATATACTATGCAGAGCAAGGCAAAAAAGAGAGAATGTGTAGAGTTTGTACAGATGGCCAGCTCGCTTGGGCGATTTGCGCGTAAGTGTGCAGGACACTCATTCTCCGATTCTCCAGTCTCGTGCGCCCGCACTCACTTCCGTTACTCTTGGTCAAGCCGCCCTCAACTACGCAAACGGGCTTGGCGGCTGCTCCCAAGGGCCTGCAACTATTTTTCAGAGGGTTGCCACGAAATTTACCATACTGGGTGCTTTTGCACCAACTACAGCCGGGCAGACTGGCTGCGTCGGCATCTTGAGGCACATTACAGTCTATACTGTTTCAGTCGTGATCAACGCGGTGAAGGGAGCAGCCTCGTTTTTTTGTTTTTGTTTTTTGCCATTGCTAAGACGGCGGACGGGGCTTTTCTGCAAGTTTATATAGGGCGCCTGACAATTTCAAAATCTCCTACCTCTCATACAAGTAGAAGATTATTTCTGGCTCTCTCTGACAAAATTAGCGCATGCGGTGAAGCCGGCAGCACTTTGCAGCATGTCGCTTTATTTAAGTATAAAATGGCTTGCACCAAACGGATTCGCGAAGCGTTATCAATTATTTTTTTTTGCACCGGAAAGGAACCAGAGCGAAATCGGAACGCAATAAACCGGAGCCCTATGAAGCGGTAATATATTTCTTTTCGACACCATGGGACAAGCTTTATATTTTTCTCTGTTTTGGAGAGTGTCCAATTTTTTTATAACGATTATAATTGATTCATGCTTGCAAGGTTTAACTATGATGGTTATTTCTTTTCTGCCATAGGGGTATTCAAGGAACGGCCCTATTCGCGGCGCATCCTGCCTTTTGCCTAGGCTGTTGTGAATAAGTGTTCACGGTGTAAGTCGCTGCCAAAACGAAAGATGATGCCCTACATACAAAGTATCTTTATATTATTGCAATGCACGGTGTTACACAATGTGCATATTGTCGGTATTCATGGGCATGCCTCTCAACGTCATAATGAATGCGCTACTAGAACAGCTTGAGATCTCACTAACTAGAAGCCATTGAAAAGCAAGTCCTACCCAGATGACGCACCAACAGAATAACTGAAATCCATAGACACGTTACATTACACAAATATCTATGTACGCTGTTTCCACCACACTATTTCTATAACAGAGAAGAGACCCCTGCGCGGGGTGACAAACGCAATCTGATTCCCCGGTGGCTTTATGCTTTAGACTTCACGTTTTGCATCGCACGAGGTGCAAGGGCTCTGTGCACTCTGTAAAATTTTCCGTTATACTTGTTCGTACGAGAAAGAATACTTTTTTTTTATTCAGCTCTCCTTATTTTCCGCATTTTATCGCACGTTAACAAATTTTCCCTATGTGTAGCAAAGTGCCGTTAAATCACTGTACCTGCGTATGCCCCTCCCCCCTCCCACGCTACTCAGGTACAAGCAACATTTATTCTACCTGAACTTTCTCCTCGGAGATTGTGCTACAATCTCAGAACATCAAGATCAACGATGGCTGCGCCAATGGGAATGCGCAGCAGCACGAGGCAATAGGGACCTGAAATAATAGTTCGATGATAAAAGGAAGATGCCTCAGTGTAATACCAATAACTATTTCCTTCCACTCCCGTTTGTGTATCTGCCATGTTTGAGAGTCACTAACAACATTAACATGTAAGCCTTGTCTGCACCGCCGACGTTGTATTTACGGCAATGACGAATTGCACACCAACAAACTGCCATGCAATACACCTCAAAGCGAACTGGTTGTTTTAATGGATGAGCGGAGGTGCAAACGTGAACGGCCTGCGCGGAACAGCCACCTGTTGGCGCAGAGCTCAGTCAGGCAAACACAAGCTAAATGGTAGGAAACAAGTGCATTCCACTTTGTCGCTGGCGTAAATATTGAGTAGTTGGGCGGCCATGTTGCTCGCGAAAATTTACACCAGACACCAGTGTAAAATACACTTGGTTACTGCAGTATCATCTGTGTTTAGCTGAGCTCACCTTATAGGCCGTTCACGTTTGCGCCTTCGCTCATTGAGTAAAAACCCAATCCACTTGCGTTTACCGGAATACCAAACAGGGTAAAACATTGTAATAACGGCAGCAGTAGCGGTAGGGTAGCGGAATGGACTGACGAAGAATAGAAACATGCTTTTGACGTTTTAACAGTTGTTAAAGCAAAAGAAAAAGAACTAGAATATGAGTTGCTTTAGCTTGATCAGCGACTGAGCGCATGACTTTCATAAAAAGTGTTTAAGGTTGATAGCGCCTTGGCATCGCTTTCTTGGCACTTGTTACGGCGACAACAATACCGTTGTTAAGTAATATATATATATATATATATATATATATATATATATATATATATATATATATATATATATTTATATATAGGAATTGTGCTGAATGTGAAAGATAGATGTTGCACTAAACATTGCATTCTTATGTGCAGCCCGACAGATCCTTTCAAAACAGCACATGTCCCCCTTCGCTTGAGACTTATCATTAAGGATAAATTATTCGTGGTATTCTATGCAATAATATTACAATATCATTGAGCGATGCTCAAAAGACGAGCCACCGGGAGAACGACGAAGTTGGTCGGTGCCCTTGGCACGAGCGAGGGTCAGCCTGGCTGCCTGGTTCCAGTGTAAATAGCGTGTAAATAGCATCTTCCGTCTGTGTCTTTCCACATGTAACATTTCTGGTGGAGGTCAGTGCTCGCCGTCCTCACCACGGAACTCCGAGCTATTATAGCTATTTACCTCAAATAAATAAGTACCGTGTCGCCAGCCGCGAGTCAATTGAGAGGTCCATATTCTGTAAAGGCACGGCGTGAATTATACAAGCTGTAATTCCATGCACGTTTATTCACTTGATTGAGGAACGCTTGCCTCTTTGAAACAGAAAATTCATTTTCCAAAACACTATGACATGCACCGTGTCTTTTCAGCTGCTGTATACAACGTCAGCGCCTGCACCAAGTGTTGTGGAGTGTGCATGAAGCCTAACTGCCTGGACAAGGGGAAAAATCAAAAAGCTTCAGCGAAGCCGATTTATCACTTTTTCAAGGAGTCAGGAGGATGTAAAAAATACAAGACTAATGGCTGCAAAGGACCCTTCTACACTTCAGAAGGCGAATGCAAGAAATGCTGCAAATAGTTAAATAAAAGTTCAAAAGTGGCAATTATTACCGTCTTCAAAATCGTTTGGGTTGTAATGATTCTCGGTATCTCGTAGTATATTTTTATGAATGGTATTTTAATAGAGAACATTAGCCTTTATGCTGCTGCATTTTTTTACACTGGATCGTCTTTGAAATCGCTAGGCGGAATGATAAGCATGGATTTATTTGACACCTGTGATGAACACCACTACCGCAAAAACCATGCCTTGCATATCGAGTAGACGCACATATATTTTTGAAGTTGAGTTTTACTACATTTCAGCTGGAAGCTAGACAACCCCTGCCGATATATTTCCTAGTTTACAGAGCTGCCCGCTTGAATGATCATGAGCCTCAATAGAAGAATTACCTCCCTTTTCGCCTTTTTTTCGGCCCCGAAATTTTGATGTGATATGTTCTCTAAAACGTGCGTCTTACTTTTATACGAGTAATTTTCCTGCAAATACGTCCCTGTATTGAATTTCACTGATGAATTTACACCTGCAATCCTTCCTGAACGCTTTCGCCAATCACTAGAGGTCTCTGCAATACGCAATGCCGGGAAATCGTGGAGTCCGGGGCCCTCTCGGCAAATATGTAGACATTTCTTTTAGAAATAATTATCGACAAATTCCTTTAAAGTGCATATCATGTAAATGTCATACACCGTAATGTATTCGTATCTCATTCACTTTCTACAGTATAACAGTTTCGAGAATTCTTTCCGTAATAATTGAAGCAGCTTCCGTCACCGCAGAAGTACGCTAATGAGGTTAGTATTTTTTCACGGCACTCAAAAGCTCAGGCTTCATGTACATGTATATTCTTTCATTTACTTCTAATACTGCATGTACATTAAAAATGCTTTGGGCCGTTTTTTTTTACTGTAAATTAAGCGTGCATATGGTATGCCCCGGTTTCGTTGAAGCTTGTTCAACCCTATGAGACAGGCCTCGTGTATTCTCATGGCTTCTAAGAGCAGCAATTTGGAATCTTTTCATTTCATTGTTAACGCCATACGAAGGCTCCCGATAAGGTCATGATCCTTTCTTATGCACATAATGGACGCGTGAGGTAACAAGCACACACCGTATATGTCAGCGGTATGCAAGCGAACAAGAGCCGAGTTCACAAAGCTTTTTTTTATCGTCGGGAAGTGCCCTTTACCACTGGCGCCCACCTTCTGTATTGGCATGTCCAGTTTCACGATTGGCCGGAATGGTCTCTTATGAGGCAAAAATGCCGTGATAGCTTTTTGTGTGAATATGTACCCATAGGTGCATCGGGCAGGCCGAGGAATTAATCACACTGCTAAATAATGTTTTGTGCTGGTGTGCGTTTAGGCGTTCCGGCAAGCATGTTGATCAATATGAACAAATATTCATTATCATGAGATTGTTTAACCAAGAGTAGCGTTTGAACAATGAACGAAAATTAACTACTGCGACTCCACAGATCATTCCATTCACTGCTGAGCAATGTCGCGGGCGGAAAGAAAGGAGGGTTGCAGGGAAGAGAGACGTACGCATGTTCCACGTGCCTCGCTCACTGTGCGGTGGCATCTAGCTTTCATGTGCAGATATCAAAGTCTCCCACGCTTAGTGGACGAGGCCACAGTGCCCTGGTATTGGATGAGGTAAGCATAACTTATGAAGGATCGAGAAAGACATCAAACGACGCCCCCTTTGAAGCGCTGAAAAGGAGCGCCTACGTTAGTAAAGACGCACAGGCTAGGGATCCAGTTGCGTGACTGAGCACTTATAATGCCTATAATAATATGCAATAAATAGAATCCTACGGTAAATTTCGCAAATCTTTTATTTCGTAATTGGTATTCGCCATTGGCCGGTCGTCTTAGTTAACAATATCCGCAGCATAAAGATTGGCTGAAATTTTCTGTTGCGAGGCAATCCTTGAGTAAGAGCTTTTTTTGTGAATACGGCTCTCATTTTGGAACCCATTTTTTCTGGCGTATTCTTGGCACCACATTGTGTTTTTTTTTCATATCTCCCTTTGTCTGCTTATGTCGCAGCAACAATGCAGACTTACAGACAAGACTTACATGCGTTTTACAAAATAGCGATAAATGTCTATAAACACATGCGGGCCATTTCACAAACCTTATCGTTCGCGCTTGCTCCTTGGTATTTGGTTTCCTTGCGCAGCATAAGGCTTCAGGAATTATCAACATGGCTTTCACAAATTCTTTCTTGCAGAACACCGCTTCGATATCTCACTAATCAGCTTCTATTCTGTTTTGATTCACTTCTTAACTGCAAACATTTTCCCTAAAACTGACTGTTTTCCTTCATTACGCTAGCTTTGTATGAGTTGATTTATCTAATCTTATGCCTAACCTGACATTGGTCCACTCACGCTTAACTCGAGAAAATATTCACTATTCAAACGAAATATACATGTGAACTTTCTTTATCAGTAGCATTGCCCATCTGTCACATCTGGCGCAACATCAGGTACACCAGATGCTTGTTACATAACTCTTTTTATCTTAAAAACTGCGTAATGTTTGCGATAGTTTGATTATTTTGCAGGGGACTGTTTACTTCATGAATAATCGATAACGAAATGTAAAGCTAGAAGGCTCAATATCGCGAATAAGTGGCTCTCTCAGGAAATTATTTACTGCCATTTGTAAAGCCACGTGTGTATGCCGTTTAACTCGAGTCAAGAATATCACCCTATGAATGCCACCTTTCCTTAAACCACATTTGCAAACGAATAACGTTAACCTGAGAAGTCGGCAATTGAAGATATCAGTAAGGTCAACGGGGGCATTAGGATAATTCTGCAAGCCTAGAAGAAATTACATGCAGCAGAAGAACAATTATGGCAAAAGAAAAGGAAAGGCTTGGAAGCCGATGCATTCTTCGCAAAGTGCCTACTATAGGGCTATTGTCCATGAGTACCCGCATGCACGAGTCCATGGCCACTTCATTTCTGCTCTAAGTACGCACCAGTGCACTGTGCAGTCTCTTACAAGAAAAAAAAAGCTTAATGCCCTTAGCCAAAGGCAACCTCTGTTAAGTTATGTTTAAATTGTCTTCCTACAACTACTCAGAACCTAAACCTGGGGCCGTATAACGTAAAACTATTCAAATCTGTTTTTATTCCAATATCCTGACGTCACATTTGCGTAACCGGCGACGCAAGCATCGGGTGGTTACCCGCAGGGTTGTCTCAACAAACCAATCAAATGCTCCGCTCGTTCATAGGAGGTCACTTTTGTTTGCTTGAAAAACGAATAATATTGCCTGCATTGAGTGGCTTGTCTTATCTAATTGGCTCACAAGAGGCGAGGAGCATGGTCAAGTGGATAGGGATTCGATGGGGCCGAGCCACTGCAGTGAATATTGATAACCGGATAAAGAGGGTGGTGCCGGCGTCTGCGATTGGTCCGCTTTCTCTTACTTAGCTTGCGGTGGCTCTTCGACAATCGCAGTGGCATGCAACAGAAGCTTAAGAATGACGCTAAAACGGATCCTCAGCAAAGAAGAGTTAGCAGAACGAGGTCGTAAACGTGCCGAAAGTTCTCGAAAACGTTACACGGCCAAGCAAAAAGCTTCATTACAGGCAAATAAGCCCATGCTCTTCGAAAGGACCGAGTAGCCAGTGCCGGAGCGATTGGCGGCAGCCATCTTTTATTCCTTTCGGAATGGGGCAGCCTGGGGCTATTCAGAAAAAAATTCACTTTTGTTCGGCATATTAATGCATCTTTAATACGTACACGTCACTTTGACGCGGTAAGTTTTTGCGGTTTTGTGACGTCGCGTGAGAGACAGGTGAAGTGGATGCAGCCCGAAAACTTTTGACCAATAGCCGAGGGCTAACGGCGAAAAGGCGTCGAATAAAAAATAACTATTTTTGTTTTGTTCGGTCAAATTATGCATAATCAGTGTGCACACGCCATATCAGATGGGGAGCTACCACGGTTGTCGTGACGTCGCTTGACAGACGGGTGAAGTGGGGGTGGTACAAAAAAGTTTTTGACAATCGCAGTGGGCTGATTGCAGAATTGAAATAGAAAAGTTTGGAATAGTTTTATGTTATAGCGCCCCTGCTGTTCTCGGCAATGCGCAAAAAACTTCAATGCTGACGCCTTGCCTGACCCGATCATATTCGCGTTGTTGAAGGTTACGTCAGCAGGCTTACCACTGAAGATGACGTCCGCACCTGCATTGTCAGTGTTCTGCACCAATTACAGAAGCACAGCCAGCAAGGTTGTCCATCCTGCTCCAAAATCCACCAAACGAACGAAAGAAAACCCATACCAAGGATGCTCGCTTATTAAGTGCCCAGAATAAATCTTTATTCTGCATGGAACAGCAGAATCCCCTTACCTCCTTGTGTCTATCGAGTGCTAGAAGGTGCCGCGCGTCGTCCCCACTTTCCTCCCCTGCGCATTGGTATTCTTCAGCCACCATCGTCACTCGCACATACTGCATAACGCGTGAAGCGAGGATTTTATTGCGCCTGGACATGATACCATCATGGGGACGCCGATGGTGGCGACGACTGCTGAAATGCGCTTTGAGTGTCCGTATAATAGCTTTCGAAAAAAACGGCACAAGGTTCAGCTATTCAACAATTTTTTTTTTTTTGCAAGAAATACTTTAGCCATGAATGCTTTCACTTACATGGAACCACTGGAAAGGTTTGTACCATGTTCGTCACCGCGTTCATCGCGTCACTGTGTTCATTGTCTTTCCTTATGCACTGACTAAGGAACATGTTACGTTATTCTTTTATTGCTCTGGCAATAGGAAAATGGTGCTTTCCCTTTGAATTCTTATCCCACACTGGCGTGATGAATATCCTCTACCTTTCTTTTTGCATTGGTCTGTTATGTATGCCAGATGTATAGTTTGTCTTATAATACTCCCGCCATGAGTACGGGATCAGTGATGTCCACAGTATTTTATACGTAAAGGCATAATAAAAAGAACTGTACAATAACCCCACTATTTTCGCTAGCACCACTCCTCCAAGAGATACAGCATTCGCTTCACCTGTGTGTACTGCTCTGCCTCACTTCTCTAAGCGAAACTGTGGGTCTGCTCAGCCAATATGGAAACCAACTACTAAAATTTATAGTTCATTTAGCGCTGCTTATTGTCCTTCTTACAACAGTAAATAAATAGGAGGAGTGACGTAAGGGTTGAAGATGTGCAAAGGCAGGGCCTTTCTATTTGATAAACGCAGCCCATTCATTGTCATTACACTTCTGCTGATGAAACGAATCAAAGCTTCGTCGGCACTGCGTCATGCTAAGATAGAATATGTGCCGACTGCCTAACGTGCTAGCATTTTGTACCGAAGTGCGACAGCTCTCATCTAACGCCAGATGCTACGAGCAATTCCTCGCACAGAGCCATTCAGATTCATCCCGACTTGACTTCGGCAGGAACGCCGTGGCTTTCGCAGCAGCCTTCCCTGGTGGCACCAAGGCACAGCGATTTTTGGAAATGCCTTCAAGTTGTAACATGCTGAATTTGATATGCTGGGAGGAGGCTCCTTGGGACGGGGCGATGGTGTCAGCCTAAGCCCCAGGTGGTACAAATTGCGATAAGGCCGGAGGGAAGTTTGCTACAATGCTCGCAGTCCTTAAGGTAGTCTTAACAGATGCTAGCTCCAAACGCATCTGGCTGCAGTGAATTCATCGTGCCTGCTTTCAGCGAGGCCGAATGTAAAGCCGTTTTGAGCACTTCCGTCGACGTCTAGCTGCGCTTTTCCTGCGGGGATTTCTTGCACTTAAGCTTGCCTCATTTCCTGTTGAGCTTGAATATACGCTTTTCCGCTCCGGCGTCCAGCATGTGTCGCACAATATTTTTCTAGTGAAGGACGAGATACAACATCGATATAAAGACAGCACTTATGTAATTCAACAGTTTGCTCTCGCGGTCGATTTGAATGGTCGCCGAAATCTTACAATGCTTGCATGTTAACGTGCTTGCCTCTTCCATATTTCACGGCGCTTATATAATACAGGAGATTGGTAAATGAACGACAAGTTAAAGGGAAAGGGCCGAGAGGTAACCTGAAAAAAATGTGAGTGTACGATACGAATTTACGATGGTTAAACAATATAGCTAATTCGCAGAGACTAAATCAGAATGCTTCTTGAAGGTATCGAAAGACGACGCCTAGTAGAAAGATAGAATCCTTGTATTGCAACGCAAGCATGCGAGCCAGTCACTCAGTATCAACGAGATAAAACGATGATGATTATTAAGAGGAAGGGTATATACAGATGAAAACGATGATGAACTACACAGTTTGCGCTCGCACCAACTTCCTTCCTTCACGAAAGTGGCCGGCAAGGCAGCGTTAGAAGCGGTTAGAAGCGGTCAGAATCGGCCAGGAATGCCAGAGATACAGAGATACGGCTTCTGGCGAGAGACGAGAACGATTTCAGTGCAGTGTAAACAGCGGTCAGTAGCCATGCTAACAGGAGCGACGCAGTAGTTGACGACAGATGTTCTTTCCAGCACGCTGTACGGGCCGAGATACCTGCGAGGAAATTTTTCAAGAAGACCCGGTACTTGAACAGCAGGTGACGTAGTCCACAGGACTTCGTCGCCTGGGCGGAACGATATTTGTCACGGTATTCACGCGTGCGATTTCTTGGAAGTGGGTGATGCGGGCGGCGAACAATTCGAGAGGAGATGTGGACGGTGCAGGAGGCGTGGAGAGAAAGGAGTTGTTCAAAACAAAAGAGGGTGCACGGTTCTACACGGGGCAAAAGGGCATGTAGTCTGTTATTCGTTGAACAGCTGTGTTATGAGCAAAAGTGACGAAAGGCAGTACAGTGCCGCAGCTTTTGTGGTCGGGTTTTATATACATGGAGATCATGTCGGACAGAGTTCGCTGGAAACCTTCGGTAACAGCCTCGGTTTGGGTGTGATAGGCGTGACACGCTGATGTAGTCCTATGGATGGTGCTAGAGGCCTGCAGAATTTCAGCAAGGACATGGAAAATAAATATCTTGCCTCAGTTACTCAGGAGAGCGAGACACGTACCGTAGCACAAGATAATGACATGCAGGACGAACTCGGCGACTTAGAGGCAGCACCAGAAGGAGGAGCTGCCGTCTCAGCGTAGCAAGTGAGATGGTCCACGGCGGTGATACTCCGGTGGTGACCCGCTACTATAAGCGGAGTGGGTCCGTATAACTATATCCCCACACATTCGAAGGGAACTGACGGGCACGGCGACGGTGATAAAAGGCCGGCGAGAAAAGATGTTGAGCGTTTACAGTGTTGGCATGACGCACACGAACCCACGTACTTGGCAACACTAGTTGACAAGCCATACCGAAAACAGTGAATCTTAAGGCGGTCATGAATTTGTCTAAATCAAGTGGCCAGCAGTGGCGTCATCGGGAAATGCTTGTAAAACTTCTAGGCGAAGTGAGAAGGGACGACGGGGACCGATAAGTTACCGGTAGGGCGGTAAACTTGCTGCAATAATGGTCTACCATGTCGTTTCAAGGGTTGAAGTTGTAAGCGGCTGCGGGGAGCACGGGATAAGCCAGTGAGCTGGTCGATAATAGTGCGGCAGTATGTGTCCGCACGTTGGAGAGAGACGAGGTCCCCTGATGAAAGAATATCTACCGCGGTCACGAAGCGTACGGGTCTAGTAGCCTTCGTCTCAGTCGGTTGAATGGAGGGTGCCGGACAGATGGAGGGTGAAACATGGGCATGACCGTTTGGAAACGTTCCGCTTCGGCCATTCATGCGCTATGGGTGTAGTCCGTCATTTATTGTGCGTCTGAAACGCGTTGTTAAGGATCTCGAACTCATTGTCTCGTGGTCTTTCCCTATAAACATAGGTTCTTGTTTTAAGCAGGTATTTGAGAGATGCAGTTCGTAGCGTGTCGGGCACAAACTTTCAAAGGTACTACGAAATGCCTAGAAATACCGATAGCTGCTTAATACAATTTTTCGTAAGCTAGTTGGCTAAAGCTTCTGTGATTTCAGCAAGAGACTGTACACCATTCTGGAAAATGCTATAACTAAGATAAGAATATCGATTTTCGCGGTTTGAGCCGAAAGTAATCGTGCAACCTTTCCAGTAATTTTTCGAGATTTCGCAGACGTTCTGCCGCATTGCCAACTAGTATCTCCTCTTGATACACAACACATGATTGGTGTTCGTGGAGTGGTGAAACGCACTTGGGGCTGTTCGCAGCCAGAACGGTATTTGAGTGAACCGGAACAAGCCAGAAGGTACCGGGTAGGCCGCTTTGCATTTATCTTCTTTCCAACGCTGATTTGTTAATACTGTGATATTATTGGGGCCGGATCACTCCAGAAAAAGCGAGACGCAGCACGCAGAAGCACAAACACACAACACACTCGTATTGACGCACACAACATATATAAACGGCACACACACGCGACAGTTCCCCAAAATACCACAGATGACATGCAGCTATATAGTTGTATCAGTCAATTATAATCGGCCTACAGTTCAGGCGGAAGTGCGTGTCGCCGTGTTGGGGACCTTGTGGAACCGATGTCGGCCAGTGGAGTCGGACAGCAGCGTCGCTCGGCCGGGTCAGACAGCCGGGTCGGACGGCCGGGTTGGAGGGCTGGGTTGGACGGCCGGGTCGGACAGCCGGGTCGGAAGGCCGGGTCGGAAGGCCGGGTCGGAAGGCCGGGTCGGAAGGCCGGGTCGGAAGGCCGGGTCGGAAGGCCGGGTCGGAAGGCCGGGTCGGAAGGCCGGGTCGGAAGGCCGGGTCGGAAGGCCGGGTCGGAAGGCCGGGTCGGAAGGCCGGGTCGGAAGGCCGGGTCGGAAGGCCGGGTCGGAAGGCCGGGTCGGAAGGCCGGGTCGGAAGGCCGGGTCGGAAGGCCGGGTCGGAAGGCCGGGTCGGAAGGCCGGGTCGGAAGGCCGGGTCGGAAGGCCGGGTCGGAAGGCCGGGTCGGAAGGCCGGGTCGGAAGGCCGGGTCGGAAGGCCGGGTCGGAAGGCCGGGTTGGAAGGCCGGGTCGGAAGGCCGGGTCGGAAGCCGGGTCGGAAGGCCGTGTCGGAAGGCCGGGTAGGAAGGCCAGGTCGGAAGGCCGGGTCGAACCGCCTCGCGGGGCTCAGGTGGCCGACCGCATCACCGGGTCGCGTTCACAGCTGGCGGGGTAGCCCTGTGGCCGCTCACCCGAACACTCGATCGCCCCGGTTCAGGACCGCCAGCCCTCCTGGACCAGTTGCCCAGCGGAAGAGCGGGGCGAGGTAACCTCCCAGCGGGCGATAGCATTGACTCTGGTGTGGCGTATTTGCTCGGGCGGCGACAGCTCCTTTGGGCCAGACGCCCAGCGAGGAAGCTGTTTTCCGTCCAACCCGAACCTCGCGCACTGCTCACGCCACGGGACCACGGGCCACTCTCTCTCGCGCCACGCTTTTTTGAGGCGCCACTGCCCACGCTCCCAAATTGGTGTCGATGATGATGTTCCTCTTGCGGGTAATTGCAAAGAGCCGCTGTCATCTTCGCCACCGCACGGCGCACTGTCTTCATATATTTATACTTTCCATTCCCGCGTACCACATATTATTACAATACCCCCCTTCTCGAGAAAGTTGTTCACAACTATTCTAACACAAGAACGCGGGATGGAGAAAAAGAGAAAAAGGAAAATTGTCGTGTACGTTTGTCCGATTGTTCATGCAAGCACACGACACACATTGTTCACACGGCGTTGCGCCCAGTAAAGTACAAACGCACAAGTGGCTTTCAAATAAAGATTAAACACTTGAGTGGTCGCATTGTCCAATCGCATTTTGTTAGATGAGCATGTGATTACGTGCGACTCAAGTAGTCAGCTCCGACATTGTCACAACCTTTTATGTAGTGAACAACAGTAAAGGAATACTCCTGCAAAAGGACTCCAACGCAACACTCTGTTGTTGACGTGCTTGGCGGGATTTAAGTGTTGTAAGGGTTGGTGATCTGACTGAGCAACAAAAGGCTTGCCATATAGGTAAATGTGATATTTTTGTACAGCCCAAACGAGTGCTAAACATTCCCGTTCAATTGCCGAATACCGGGTTTCTCGGGGTAATAGGTTACGACTAGCGTAAGCAACAGAGTGCAGCATCTGGTCGTCTCCTATCTGGAGCAATACTGCGCCCAGACTTGTGTTGGAGGCGTCCGTGCGCAGTACGAACTCTTTCGAAAGGTTGGGAGCAAGGAGAATGGGAGCCTCACTGCGCCTGCTCTTTAGTTTCGTAAACGCTTCTTCGTGAGTTGGGCCCCACACAACAGTACTGCTTTGTCCTTTCTTTGTAAGGTCCGTCAACGGCGTGGTCAGTTCGGCGTAGTTCGGGGTGAACTTCCTGTAGTAGCCCGTGAGGCCAAGAAATGACTGCACTGCTTTCTTGTTGGGAGGACTTCAATTCACTTCATTACCTTAAAAACCCCATTATAGGGGTATTACATAAGGTGAGGTTAAAAAAATAAACATTAGAAACAGGCGTTCATTTTGAGATATGGGTGACAACAGCTTCAGTAAAGACAGATGGGCTTGTGATGGTGGCGATGGCGTGTGGAAGGCCGTTCCAGTCCCTTGATGCTCGAATAAAAAATGATGCTTGAAAAGTGGTGGTCCGGGCACGTGCGCGTGCAACTTGTAGCGGATGACCGGTGCGATGAGATATGTATGAAGGGGGCGCGATGTACGGTGGGTGATTTAGTGAGTTGAAAAAAAAATGAGCGGAAGAGAGAGAGGGTGGCAACCTGTCGACGGAAAGAAAGCGTTTCCAAGCCAGATTGCGCTTTCACCGATGAAATGTTGATATCGTATGAATATGAAGATTGAATGAACCTAGTACCACGATTTTGCACAGCCTCAAGTGCATTTATGATATAAATCTGATGCGGATTCCAGATGGGAGATGCATATTCAAGTTTCGTTCTTACAAATGATTTATAGGCCAACGCTTTTACTTGTTGTGGGGTATGACGCAGATGTCGCCTAAGAAATCCCAGTGATCTATGAGCAGCTGAGATGATGTTAGTAGCGTGCAAGCGCCAGGACAGATTACAAGATAGGATGACACCGAGGTGTTTGAATGATTGGACAGATTCTATTGGAACATCAGCAATGGAATAGGTAAATGTGAGGGGGTTACGGCTGCGAGTGAAAGACACGAGTTTACACTTGTTAAGATTTAGGTTCATTAGCCAGCGATTACACCATTCTTGTACATTATTGAGATCGTTCTGGATGAGTGTGTGGTCAGATGTGTTAGTCTCTTTGCGGTAGATTACACAATCATCTGCAAACATGCGAATGTTGCATATTACATGCGTTGGTAGATCGTTAATGTAAATTAAAAAAAGAAGTGGTCCCAAGACGCATCCCTGGGGGACGCCTGATGTTACGGGGAGTCTGCTAGAATAATGGTTATTAACACAAACAAACTGAGAGCGGTTAGTCAAGAATGCTTCTATCCATTTTAGTACGTCGGGGTGTAAATTTAACTGAGACAATTTTAGCAGCAAACGTTTATGAGGAACTGTGTCAAATGTTTTTGCAAAATCCAGGATTATGGCGTCAGTCTGAAGGTTACTGTCAAGGTTAACATGCAGGTCGTAAAGGAAAATTGCCAGCTGTGTTTCGCAAGAGTACCCTTTTCGAAATCCGTGCTGACAAGGGTGAAAAAAACAGATATAGTCTAAAAAGTTCATGATATGCGAGTATATGACGTGTTCCATGATTTTGCAGGGGACACTAGTTAATGATATAGGACGATAATTTAATGGGGTGTCTCTGTTGCCTGATTTGAAGACTGGAACGACCTTGCCCACTTTCCAGTCGGATGGTAAGATGCCTGTAGAGAGTGACTGCGAAAACAACAAAGTTAGGTACGCAGCAGATACATGGTTAATATTTTTTAAGTTTGGAATTAACATCATCTACACCTGCTGACGATGAAAGCTTGATGTTCTCAATAATCGAAGTGATTCCGTCTGCCGAGAATATAATTGGCGACATACGCGCAGTTATGTTAGTAGATGTGGGAAGATCTGGAGTTGAAGTCTCGCGAGTAAATACAGAGAAAAAGAGTGCGTTAAAAATGTCAGCACACTCGCTGTCGCTGACCACTTCACCATGTGCATTTAACACGCTGATCATGCGCGCCTCCTAAGGGTTTATTATTTGCCAAAATTGACAAGGGCTGTTCGTAAGCATTTTAGGCAGTTCATCGTGGAAAAAGGAGAATTTAGCTTTTCGTATAGCCCTCAGATAGTCGTCCTCGGCCACAAAATATTTCTCCCAAGCAGAGGGGTGTCGGTTTAGTTTGGCTGAGCGGAAGAGACGTTTCTTTTTGTTTTCAAGTCGCTTAAGCGTTTTAGTGAACCATGGCTTGTTACGATTTCCGCGGAACGTTATTCTCGGTATGAACTTATCAACAAGATCACCTAGTTTGTTTTTAAATATTGACTAGTTTTCATTGATAGAGCGCTCAGATATGCTCAGATCACTATTAATTGCATCATAATTACCTTTATTGTACAGGCGGATTGTTTTGCTGACTAAATGGCGTTTCACGGGTTGAAACGAAAATGTGGCGCGAATTACTTTATCGTCGCTGACTTCAGGTAGATATGCTATTGATGATAAGCTTTCCGGATTACTGGTTAGGATGAGATCTAAGATGCTGGAAGTGCTCAGTGCAACGCGTGTAGGTTCTGATACAAGTTGGGTTAAATTGAAATTAAGGCAGAAATCCACAAAATCTGTGGCAGGCTCACTGCCCATGCTTATGGGGACGTCGTTGCTCCAGTCTATTTGAGGAAAGTTAAAATCACCAAAAAGGAGGACTTCTGCTTGCGGTTGTTGATTACTAAGATCACTCAAACTGTTATTAAGTTTAAATGAGAAATCTGGAATATTATTCGGAGGCCTGTAGCAAATACATAGAATGATAGTATGGGGGCAAGCATGAATAATTAGCCATAATACTTCAAGATCAAAAGTGATGTTCTTGGCTACGGAGCACGATAACTGCTGGTGCACAGCAATCAGTACACCGTCCCCCCCAACATGTCTTTGCGATCCTTTCGGTAGACATGAAATTTCGGTAGGTCGGCTAGTACTTCTGTGTCTGTTATATCTCTTGTTAGCCACGTTTCGGTTATCACCATTATATTACTGTTTGGACGCTTAGTAGCCTGAATCTTGTCTAATGTTTTGAGAAGTGGTTCAACTTTGCACTTCCAAATCCGATGACCCAGGAATGCTATGCTGTTCTCTCCTAGTTCACATTTACTTGGCTTGATTGTGAGGTTGGCTTGTTTGATTTTCTCAAAGACTTGCCAGAGGGTATCTATGTGTTCTTGCCATGTATCGGTGGCCACGACAACGTCATCGAAATAATGAAGGACGTTCGCAAGGCCTACCAGTACGTATCTCATTAGGCGCGCAAATACTACAGGGGCCGTTTTAATACCAAACGGCATGTAGATGAAATGGTAGAGACCAGACGTGCAGGAAAAAGCAGTTTTTTCTCGACTTTCGGTAGACATGGGTACTTGCCAATATCCCTTAGTGAAGTCAAATTTGGAGAAAAACTTCTTTTCACCCACAAACGCATGTAGTACATCAATACGTGGTATTGGCTCGCAATCCGGGATGAGTATCTTATTTAGTTCCCTGAAGTCAACGCACAGCGGAATAGTGTTGTCCGGTTTCCTTAAGACTACAATTGGTGCGTGGTACGGCGACTTTGATCTCTCAATGACACCCATTTTCAACATCTCTTGTACTTCCTTTACGACACTTTCCTGCAAAGCAAAGGGTATAGGGTACTGCGGAACGTGCACTGGTTTACCAGAGGTTTGACGAAGCGAACACGCGAATAGCACAGTTTTCCCAGGTAGGTGAGAAAAAATGTCTGCATACACTTCAAATAACTCCTGTATTTCCTGGATTTGTTCATCCGTAAGATTTGTTGCCAACTTAACGTCAGTAGAAAACTGTGTTCGATGAAGGCTTAAGACAGGCATTTGCTTCACTTCGTCCTCTTCCCTGGTGTCACCTTCGGATGACCTTTCGTTGACCTCTGCAACAACAGAGACTTGGTGTGGTTGTGCAGGTTTCCGCTCCTCGTACTTCTTGAGCATATGTATATGAAAGATCTTGTTCTTTCCCGAAACTCCAATTACATAATCAACGTCATTTTTCCGTTCCTTAACCTGGAACGGTCCTTTCCATTGCATTAAAAGCTTGTTCGAGTCAGTTGGCAACAAAATTAGCACTTTGTTGCCTGGATATAATTTCCTAGGGCGACTTTTCCTGTCATAATAAGTTTTTTTGTTTTTCGCGAGCTTTCTCTAGCTGCTCATGTGCAATCTTGCATGTTTCCTCCAGGCGATTGCGCAAATCAAAGACATAAGTGTATGTCGTTCACGTTTCCCCATCCAGTTCCTCGTTCGTCCACAGTTCTCGTAATACCATCAACGGTCCTCGAACGTGCCGGCCGTAAATGAGCTGAAAGGGAGAGAATCCGAGGCTTGCCTGCGGCACTTCTCTATATGCAAAAAGCAGAGGAGCAAGGCATCTGTCCCACGATCGCGGTCTCTCTTGGCACATTGTCTTTAACATCATCTTTACAGTGCCGTTAAACTTCTCGACGAGACCATTCACCATCGCATGGTAGAGTGTCGTCTTGAGTAGCTTCACTCAGAGTAATCGACTAACCTCTTTCATTAATTCTGAGGTAAAGCTTGCTCCTTGGTCCGTGACTATTTCTGTTGGCAAGCCGACGCGAGTAAAAGATCTCGATCAGCACTTCTTCAACATGAACTGCGTCGATTGCAGGGAGTGCCACAGCATCTGGATAACGAGTCGCAAAGTCGATTAACGTAAGAACGTATCGGTTGCCATGGTCCGACTTTGGTGAAAGTCGCCCGATTAAACCAACAGCGACCCTTTCAAAAGGTGTATGGATCAGAGGCATGTTGCCCAGAGGAGCGACTCCCACTTTCCCTTTAGGGGTTGTCCTTTGGCATTGGTCGCACGACTTCACGAAGCGTTTTACGTCTCCGTGTACATCTGGCCAATAGAATTTTTGTAGGACACGATCGGTTCTTCTCTTGATACCTTGGTGTCCTGCCACGATGCTCTCATGTGCCACTTCTAATATGCGAGATCTAAGTGCTTTTGGTATGACCACCTGCTTAAATGTTCTGCCAGTGGCCAGGCGATAAAGGCAATATAGCAATCCTTTTTCTTCGACGAATTTGTAGCTGTGCCCCTTTCCAGAGTTAAACGACTTGCTCACTTTGGCAAAACTATGTGTCAGCGTCGGGTCTTTGCGCTGTTCTTCAATGAGTTGTTCTTTTGTTACGTCACGTAAGACAATTTTCGGAACGCACAAGGGACGAATCTTGCCTTGTTCTTGTTCTTCAATTTTTGCTTCAGCTACGCTTGATACATGCTGAGGCTTCCTAGGTGCCTTATTAAGCTTCATCCCTATCGACGACGACTCCTCGTTGGGAGCATCGGGGGGTTTCCAGTCAGAGTCTGGATCATATGGTCCTCTGACGCCTGGAAGATTTCCTAGAACAAGGTCATAGAGGAGCTCGTCCATACACGTCACTGTTAACTTGCCTGAAAAATACGGCGTGTTCACTTGTACGACAGTTTCAGGTAGGTAACTTGTTGAGCCGTCCAGAAGAACAGCGTTGCTCGTTCTTCCCGTCATATACATCTCTGGAACGAGTTCTCGTCTGACAATTGCGGTATTACAACCGGTGTCTCGTAGTACACGAACACTTCTTCCCAGCAGCCAGCCTTCAACCACTGGCATCCCGTCGATGAGGAAAGTTACAGCAGTACCAGGGTTCTTGTCGTCGCTGTCACTTGATCGGCGAGTCTTCTTTCCTGGACGCTTTGATTCTTTCACTTGACGAGTCCGGACTGGTTGAGATTCGGTGAATGCACACGCAAAACTTGGTTTGTTGTCCCCGTACCGAGTTCGGCAATTTTCAGCTGTATGTCCCATTCTGTCGCACAACTCACACTTCAGCATATGCTTAGGTGGGGCACGGCAGTCAGGAGCCAAATGTCCAAACCGGTGACAGAGGGTGCACATAAGTTGTGGTTTCCTGGGAGCTTCAATGTTTTTCCCACCAGAATCCTTTGTGTTATCGGTACCTTTTCCTAGGTTTGTCCAGTTCTGCGTTTCAAGACAGCGAACCGTCAAGCTAGCAAGTTCGTCAACGGATTTGCACTCTCGCTCCTTCAAGAAAATGACTAGCTTTGGTTCACAACAACGCAGAAACTGTTCAGAGATCATGTGATCTCGTAGACCTTCACATGGTTTAGGCACATTAGCCATCTCAATCCAATGATCAAAATAGGCTGAAATTCTTGCGGCTAACTGTCTTCCAGTTTCGCCATCTACTGCTCGTGCTTTCCGAAACTTCTCTTGGTAGCCTTGAGCCGTGAATTGAAACCTCTGTAGCAAAGCTTTCTTTACCTTCGGGTAACCTAATGAATCGGCGGCAGTCATCCGACCGATCACAGTTAACGCATCACCCGTTAGGCACATGCTCACAACAAGAGCCCATTTTTCGTGTGGCCAGTCCTGCCCTGTTGCTACGCGCTCAAATCACTATAAATACGCGTGCAAGTCATCGCGTTTCTCGTCGAACAAAGGAAGTAACTTCTGTGGATTGGGGAATGACGAGGAGGTGCTGGGCACAGTCAAACTTTCAGAAGCTGCTACCGCCACATTCCGAACTCCTTCCTGAAGCTGAAGCTTTAGTTGGAGGGTCTCGCGCAGCCTCTCGTCAGCTTCCTTGATTGCCTCTCGCTCCGCAGCTCTCTCGTCCCTTTGTTTTGTCTGTTCGGCTTCAATCCATCTGCGAAGCTTTGCGCCTGACAATCCTATTTGGAGTCCTATAGCCGTGAATTTCTCTAAGTCCATGGTGCCGTCTATTAATGTGTGTCTGCGCTCAATCGAAACTGCCCCCTTTCATTGTATTTACGAGTGAATGCTGCCAGGCTCGCCAGTCTGTGATGTTATTGGGGCCGGACCACTCCAGAAAAAGGGAGAAGCAGCACGCAGAAGCACAAACACACATCAGACTTGTATTGACGCACACAACATATATAAACGGCACACACACGCGACAGTTCCCTCAAATACCTCAGATGACATGCAACTATATACTTGTATCAGTCAATTATAATCGGCCTAATTCAGGCGGAAGCGCGTGTCGCCGTGTTGGGGATCTTGTGGAACCGATGTCGGCCAGTGGAGTCGGACAGCAGCGTCGGTCGGCCGGGTCAGACAGCCGGGTCGGACGGCCGGGTCGGACGGCCGGGTCGGACGGCCGGGTCGGACGGCCGGGTCGGACCGCCGGGTCAGACGGCCGGGTCGGACGGCCGGGTCGGACGGCCGGGTCGGACGGCCGGGTCGGACGGCCGGGTCGGGTGGCCGGGTCAGGCGGCCGGGTCGGGTGGCCGGGTCAGACGGCCGGGTCAGACGGCCGGGTCGGACGGTCGGGTGAGACGGCCGGGTCAGACGGTCGGGTGGGACGGCCGGGTCAGACGGCCGGGTGAGACGGCCGGGTCAGACGGCCGGGTCGGACGGCCGGGTCGGACGGCCGGGCCGGACGGCCGGGTCGGACGGCCGGGTCAGACGGCCGGGTCAGACGGCCGCGTCGAACCGCCTCGCGGGGCTCAGGTGGCCGGCCGCAGTCACCGGGTGGCATCCACAACTGGCGGGATAGCCCTGTGGCTGCTCACCCAAACGCTCGATCGCCCCAGTTCAGGACCGCCAGCCCTCCTGGACCAGTTGCCCAGCGGAAGAGCGGGGCGAGGTAACCTCCCAGCGGGCTAGAGCGTTGACTCTGGTGTGGCGTATTTCCTCGGGCGGCGATAGCTCCTATGGGCCAGATGCCCAGCGAGGAAGCTGTTTTCCGTCCAACCCGAACCTCGCGCACTGCTCACGCCACGGGACCACGGGCCAATCTCTCTCGCGCCACGCTTTTTTGAGGCGCCACTGCCGACGCTCCCAAATTGGTGTCGATGATGATGATGATGTTCCTCTTGCGGGTATTTGCAAAGAGTCGCTGTCATCTTCGCCACCGCATGGCGCACTGTCTTCATATATTTATACTTTCCACTCCCGCGTACCACATATTATTACAAATACCCAGCTCTTAATCATAGAAAAATATATAACATGGAATTTAGTTCTGTACAAATGGTGTCGTTGAGACTTGTCAACAGGTATGATTCACATAGGGTGTGCTTGTTTAGCTCGCTGTACTCAACGCAAAAACCTATACTACATTTCTTTGTTTGGAAAAAGACGATATGCGCTGCCCACGCACTAGAAGACGGCCTGATGCCTTTAGCGGATAACATTTCCTATATTGTTTCCACAATAACAGCGCGCTCTCGTTTAGCGTATCGTAGCAACGGTACAGACACTGGCAGATTGTTGGTGGTTGGAATCTCCTGCTCTAGCAAGCTAGTTCCTTGAAGATGCACAGTACTGCCAGCTAAAGAATACGTACATTTTGCTTTCTCATCTTGGCAACACTGCGTAAGTAGAGGACTCGTGGTTCAGTAACGAAGATTGACTGCATGGCCTTGGTTGGTGAGCTGAACTTCTCCACAGATGTGGTAATCTGCTCCGAGAATTCAATCAGTGGTAAGTCCTCCAACATGGAAGCTAAGGACGGGAGCTTGCTTCCGGCTTCAGTGTGCAGCCGAAGGTCAAGCGCCCGAGAGGCATCACGATGCCAGCGGGGCCTCGAAGATGTGCTTCCATCTAACCCTAGACGCCGAACTGTGCTTGGCGGCGAAGCCCAACTGTACATTAAAAGTCGGCGTCCACAAAAGCAGTGATTCCTCCTATCTCGTAGGCGCGAACCCGCAGTGCAGCAATTGGCCGCGTTTGGTAGAGAATGACCTGAGAAGCAGTTTCTTGGGAGTTCTTGTAACCATGTCCTACGTGTCCACACGAAAAGCATTTAGAGCACGAGATACTAGGCTTCTCTGCAGTAAAGGACCCATAGCGCTCTGCGGTGTTCCGGAACTTTGCCAATCATCGGGCTAAAACCGTCAAGTCATCGTCGGATGGCTGCACGCACGGCATGACCACTTGTGTCAGGTCAAGCATGAGATTGATGAAACATTGTTGGCTGCCGGGGAAGTCGAGGTTAAGCCACAACCTTCCATGACACGCGCATTGTTGTAGATGTAGATTACGATGTTATCTCTCATGGCTTGCCGGCGCAACCATATTTCGCTGAACCGAACGTCATAAGCGCTCGGCGTATGCAGATGTGCGCGCCGCACTGCAGGATTACAAGCTTCAATACGTGATTGCAAGGTTGAGTACGTGCTCCCTTTTAAGAAATGGAAGCATTTTGCCACTCCTTGGAGGCGGCTTGCCAGAAGACATTTATTGAGTTTCGGCCACGAATGTTGCATAACTACAGACGTCACGGTGTGGACCAAAATTGTACGACAGAAAACTGTAAATCTGGAAGCCCCGTCAAGGCATGAGGTGTAAATACCGTGCACACGATGCCGCAAGTGAAGAGCTTGCCAAGTTCAGGAGAAATTAGGAGAGCATGGCGATGAACCGAGAAAGGTCGGCGATGTTGCAACACCCTCTCTCGCAGGGGCATGACTCCAGGTGGTGTGGCGTGGGCTAGCGACTGTGGTAGCTCCGACTCAGAGAGCTAACTTCTACTTATGGGCTTTACTAACGTACTGTTTAATAGATTGTTGTAGGATTTGTGTTCCGCGAGTGCGCCAGTGTCACGGAGAAAGGCAGACAAGTGGCCGTTCAGATGAATGCCTAGTTTGCTCTGCTACTACGTATTTTATTCTGCTTCAGTGCCCCCCTTCAGCTTCTCGCTCCCCGGTGCATGTCCCCTTGGCAGGCTGCTTGAAACCGAAATTGGCTGGAAAAAAAACGTCTGTGTAGTCGATGTCACCCCGCCCCGCCTTTCGTCACGTCTCCGAGAGGTCACCACCGGTCCGGTCCCGCAAACAGCTTGCGTTATCCCCTTGCTGCCTGGGGCGTTGGCCTAGAGTTTCAATGCCGGTGGGCCGCCAAATTTACTTCGTTTCTATTGCCTTCCTTTGTATTTGAGTCATCAGAACAACATTTTTTTACAGTGCCTATCCCAAACAACCGTGGCATACTGAAGTTTAGACCTAATATAGGCATTGTATAGCAATAATCTGGCTTCCTTAGTAAAATATTTCGGTTTCGTTGTAAGAAACCTCAGTTTCGTTAGTGCAATCCAGCAGATGCTCGACATGTGACTTCGCCTTGTGAGTGCTTTTGTCAAAGTGACTCCGAGATATTTGTAAATATGAACATCCTTGAGTGGACTATAGCGCAAAAAATAAGTATAAAGTCTGGGTACTTTCTTTCTTGTTATTCTTAAGAGTACGGTTTTATCCCTATTAAGTTCCATGTCCCAGCGTTGGCACCAGTCTCCTATTCGAGTAAGCGACTCCTGAAGTAACACATGGTCATACACAAGTTTTTTAAGGACGACGGAGTCGTCAACAAACAATCGCAAAGGTGCGTCCCTAGGTATGACATCTACTGAATTATTAACAAAAATTAAGAGCAATAAGGGACATTACGCACCGCCTTGTGGCACGCCGGAAGAAACACTCAGGTAAGAGGGAGCGCAGCGTCTAACCTTCACAAGCTGACTTCGATTTTTTTAAGTATGTAATAATCGATTTATTATTCCTCGAAAGAAGCCCAGTATTCTTGAGCTTAAACAAAGGTTTTCCATGAGGCACCTTGTAGAAATCCTTACTAAAACCTGACATCACATCAGTCTGTGCAAATATATGCAGAACCCATGCGAATTGGTGAACTGTAGGCTCAAGCGTAATTAATGTAGACACATTTCTTCGGAAACCATGTTGGTAAAGCGATAAATGGTTTTTTCATCTAAAAGATTCTTTGAACTATACTTGCAGCCACATTCTCTAACATTTGACAGCAACTACTAGTGATGGAAAGAGGGCGGTAATTCGACAAGGAATAGCCGTCTTCCTTTTTAAATGTCGGCAAAACTGAACCTGTACTCCAGTTGGCTTGTATCTGACCACACTTGTGTGAAGCGTTGAAAATAACATTAATAAAATAGGTTATTTGTTCTGCATACACTCAGGAATGCATAAGTGATTCCGTCAGGCCACGAGGATTTATCAGGGCTAAGTTTAGTTAACATCTGTAAAACACCATCACGAGTTATCGGAGTATTATCTGGGGTTGTTGGTAAAAGGTCACGCAGTTCATATTTATGTGGTTCTGAAAAGACACACTGACAGTATTTGTTAAAAAGATCAGCCATTTGTGTCGGAGTAGTTATCGTGACCTCCTGAAGTACTATTTTGGAATGCTTTTTTACTTTGTTTAGGACGGCGCCTAAACATATCAGGATCTAATTTAATGAATTCAGGAAGTATTAGAATAAAAAATGTAGGCCTAGCGGTATTAACATACTGCAACAATATTGCGTAGAGTTCGGAAAAATCCTACGTATCATATTTGTGTTCTTTTTCTCAACATCTTTATTTCCCGTTTGATTTGCATATTCTACCGGTTGATACACTTATTATGCCAACGCTTGCGTATTTTCCATAAGGCACAAAGTTCCTTTTGCGCAGAATTTAACAATGACACAGAAATGTATAGTGCAACGCGTGCTTTCTTTTTCTCTACAGATATTATCAAAAAAACATATGGATAATGTCTACGCGCAAACGTGCCCTTCGCATTTCTCAGCGAACGACTAGGTAAAATAGTCTCCGCTAGGAAGAGAGAGCATTGAAGATGAGTGCCGCAGTGTAGGCCTGTGGAGCTGACGAGTGAAGGGTTATCGCATTCATTAAGGACGGAGATCTCAATAATAGGAAGCCCAAATTTAAAGAATTCGCATGTAGGCTGCTACTTCCTTTAGCGATCCTTTCTTGAATAAGGCATGAGAAGCTTCACATGACAACGGTCACTGCAAGTTTGGTGCACCGAATCTTTTCTTCAGTGCAGAAGGAGCGTAGTACGACCCGCTCTATTAGATTGTTAGAGCTTTGCTATTGGTTTAAGATAAAGGTGCTGGAGTAAATTGTCACCGAGGATGAAACCATAGTCATTTACTAGGATGCCCTTCAAAATGAGAATCCATGTAATGGAAAAAACCAGGAGAAGTGCCACGAATAAATCTAAGCTGACTCAGTCGATATAGAAGATAAGGCGCAAAGGTTGTCGCATTGCCACGGGAGTTTCTTAGTCGACTTTAAAGACAGGAGTACCAACAGAATCGCACCGCATACCGGCTCACTGACATACTACCTGCATGATGCAACAAATAAGAAGAGGCGAAGGATTTTCCATATGACATCTGCCTGCTGCAGGATGATGATCCAGTTTACACGGCCAGTGTTGCGAAGGCTGAAATGAAGCACTCTTTCTTCAAGGTAATCGAGCACGTTTGTTTATCCCAGACCTTGTGCCCAGTGACTACTGTTTCTTGGAAAAGCAACAGAAAGTAGTTTCCGGCACAAAACTGCTCCTGATGATGGCATTCGAGAATGCAGTAGCGGATATTATGAAGACACAAGTTCAGACTACTTTTGAAGCTAATAGAAACGCTACTTCTTAAGTGTGAAAAATTTGTTGAACTAAAAGTCTGACTACACTGAAAGGTGACGCCGTTGTTCAATTTATTTTGCCATCGAACCTGAGTGAGGCCGCAATTGAGGGTATTAACAGTACATACGTAACCGTGTGTTGAGGAATGATATAATTGCCTAATCGGTCAGCCACCCCTTGATTTAGGTGCTGTCATGAGGATGAGATATTTACGGTTACTCGCTCGTTAGCGTTCGAAGGCGCTAATCCTGTCGTGCGACGCACAGTTCACGCGTGTTTCGATCGACGGAACATGCTACATCGAGCAGTGCCCGGCGTTCCCTGACTTCCAGCAGTTTCCCGCTATATTGGGTTTGATGGTCCCCTTTTCTGATATCAACCATGTCTTCTATCAATTTGTAAGAATGGGTGATTATGTGATGCCGAACTTTTGAAGTGCCTGCTGCGCCAGCCGCCTCTTGAATTTGCTGCTGCCATAGCGACAGGATAATCACGGTAGCTCGTTCTTCTGGAAAGTATACCTTACTTTCACGATTCCTTTAATCGATATGACTAGTTGCACGTGACGGCACCGAAAACAACCTTCCAAGCCGGGTGAATCCTTGTTTTCAGTGTCTTTCTGACACCATTTCAAAGAAATGTCCGGTGATCCTCTGTGTGGTGGTTTCCGGTGGTCTTATCCGCGGTTTTTCATTGCGAAACACTAGGAGCAGCTGCGGCATAAAGTTCTAGAGGTACTGAGGGACAGCAAAGCTAACCAGAAGGGTGTTACGTTTCGCCTACGACACGCGGTATAGCCGGCGCGGATACAACGGACGCCGGGGCTTCGTTCAAAGCGGCGGACATTTTGGCCCGTTCTGCGCCGCCGCAAGGCCACCCCGCCAAGCGCGACCAGGCATGTTTCAATGCCACGTGTCTTCGTGTGTGCGTGTGTGTGTGTGTGCATGTTGGGGCCCACGCTTGTCAAAGCGCGGCAGCCTGGGAGAGGAGCTCCCCAAGTGTGAAGCGAGGAGGCCAGGCTGTTTTCGGGACGCAGACCACTTTGTGAGGACATGTGACACCTGTCAGCGGGTGGGCAAACCAGGGGACAAATCGAGGGCGCCGTTGAAGTTGGTACCTATCATTGCGGTGCCTTTTAGACGGCTCGTTATTGATACAGTGGGACCTCTGCCGGTAACAACCACGGGGTACAGACACATTTTGACTGTGATCTGCCCAGCGACAAAGTTCCCTGAAGCAGTGCCGCCTAAAGAACTAAGCTCAGTTGAGATAGTTAATACACTACTGTCCATATTTGCGCGAGTTGGTTTTCCTGCGGAAATCCAATCAGATCAGGGCACAGTGTTTACTAGCGCTTTGACGGCAACTTTTCTCGAAAGGTGTGGGGTAAAGCTGTTACACAGCTCAGTGTACCACCCACAGTCGAATTCCGTTGAGAAGCTCCACTCCGTCATGAAGCGCGTGTTTAGAGCATTGTGGTTTGAACAACAAACTGACTGGGAGCTGTGTCTGCCTGGGTTGATGTTTGCATTGAGGACCGCGCCGCATGCGGCTACGGGGTTTTCGCCAGCTGAGCTAGTGTACGGTCGCTCGCTGCGATCTCCGCTTCGCATGTTTCGAGACCGATCACTGCCCTCTCCAATGGCTGCAGACCATCTCTTCCAAAAATGGCCGCCTCCTGCGCTGGAGCCTCGCTTTGCAACAATATTCCTTTGAGGTGCGTTACAAAAAGGGGAGTCTCAACGGTAACGCCGATGGCTTAAGTCGAAGCCCCTAACGTAGGAATCAGCCTCAGAGTTGTTTGTTACTGATGTTTTCCTTCCTGAGGCAGGATTTTTAACATATTGCTTTTGTTTAGTGTTTCAGAGTGATGACGTGCTTTCTAGTGCAATTTTCCAATTTGTGGAGGTGTTCTGGGTGCTGCTAGACTACTGTAAGGAACTAGGCAGTAGTATAAAAGGGGAAAGAGCCTAGCATGGCTTAGTGAGGGTTGTGTCGTGCTTGCTGACTGAGCGGTTGAGTTTCGGCGTAGTTCTAACGCTTGCTGGGAACGAGAGAAAAATGGCAACTCTCCCGAAGTCACTTTGCAGCGTCCTGTGTGAACCTGAACGTGGGAACGAGGCCTTCTCTGTGCGCTGCGCTCAAGAAACGCCGAGGGACGACCGACTTCGGTTATGAGCATCATCGAGCGACATCCCTCCGGACAGCGGATGCAGTCCCCTGACCATCGGTATCTCCTTCCCCCGGCGGGGCGGTCTGTTACGTTTCGCCTACGACGCGCGGTATTGTCGGCGCGGCTGCAACGGACGCCGGGGCTTCGTTCAAAGCGGCGGACATTTTGCCCCTTCAGCGCCGCCGCAACACCTCCCCGCCAAGCGCGACCAGGCATGGTTCAATGCCACGTGTCTTCGTGTGTGCGTGTGTGTGTCATTGCATGTTGGTGCCCACGCTTGTCAAAGCACGGCAGCCGGGGAGAGGAGTTCCCCAAGTTTGAAGCGAGGAGGACTGACCGGCGCCGGCCCGGTGGATGCGTCACCTTCTAGTCTCAACGTGCCCGAGCGCCGCCGCCACGTGGCCTCATCCCGAGACGGTCCATTCTTGTCCTTAACTCCGAGAGTATAAAAGCAGCTGCCCCCGGACGCCAAGAGAGAGGCTCCGATTTCTTCTGTCGAGTAACGTGCTCTTCCGTCTCTCCACTTCGGCGCTCTTTTGCGATGCTAGAATAAACAAGTTGTTCTGTTAGCAGTCGACTCATGCTTTGCCGGGACCTTCGGATGCTTCCAGTTGTGCCCCAGGCCGCCAGGCCAACGCTACCCTTGGGGCTGGCGACCCAGTTGCAACAAGGGCAATAACGATAAACTTATGACACTTACGGCTCCAATGTATATGACGAACACAACCTAGAGACCTTGGTAGAGTATTACAGTAGGAACCGATTTGCACAAGCCCAAATCCGAGATTTTTTCGTGAGCGACACATATGGACAAATTTATGAGTCTGCAAGATGACATTAAAAAAGGTCACGTATGAAGGCCTTAATCTGTTACGGCTTCGTGAGCACGTCGAGCGAGTCTGGGACATTCTGGGTGTCAAGTGCCGTTGGCTTGGGCAGACAGATCATTTGGAAGTTTAGATGTCATCATCAGAGAATGAGTGCTCTTAGAGGACAGGGGATTCTTCGGCGACAAGGAACGGAACCATCCTTGGTCAGTTTCGTTTCTTAAAAGAAAAACAAAATGCACTTGTGAAGGCACACAAACTAAGAGGCACTACCTTGTAAAAAATGGAGAATAACTCAAATAGCGTTCAGTTTGAACGGAAAAAGCTGGTCGTTTTTGCCATTGAAAATAATTATACATTCAAGCATCTCTTTAATAAGTTGGTTATGGGTGGCAATACATTTATGTATACTTCATGCCATGATAACGTAAAAATGCTGCAATAGCAATCAAAAACCGCCCCTAGGACGCGAATAGTGCAATCAGCAAGAACTTGTCTTCATCACTGTAAAATGTCGCAGCATAAGAAATAATCAGGACGTGTTTTTCAACCGCGTGGATACTATTATTGCCATTATTATTTTGGGCACCCAGGTCTTGAATCGACGACAGTATTTACAATGCAGACATGTTTTCGTCACATGCAAACGTGCATCGCACTGGTCGTGATATCCCGAATGCATTACTACATGGACCTTACAATATTTCGGCAACTAATTCTATGTAACGTATATATAACGCCCAGAGGTGTACCTGGTCTGGGGGCCAGCAAATTTGACGCACTATTGCGTGCCGCTTCGAACGGAGCATGCTGAAACAAGTCTACCAAGGGGCATTTTGCACAATTCTTGTGTCGGGTTTTACGCTTCAAGGTGAAACGCCAACTTGTTCGTTTCTTTATCCTGGTAGATAGCAACGCTGTTTCTCGATTTCTAGCTGCTTCGGTAGCCCTTCAGTGTGGATAGAAAAAATGCTTGCCAAATACTTTGGGACACTTTAACGAAATCGATAGGTAAAAAATCAATAACCGTCCACAATGGCGTCGTACAGCCTTCGTGCGACTTTCGGAAACTGCCTTGCCAAATGTGCATAATGCGTCCCGGCTGATGAAATACTCCCACAGAGTGCTTCCGACGATTACACTAGCACATTGACATTGTAGAAATTAAAGAATGTTTGCTGTTTCGGGAAGCCTCTAAATTCCAGGAATCAATCACCGATTTTTTGTTGTCTCTCTAGTAAACACATCTCCAGATTATAAGTCATTTGCACGCGATGAGCGGCTACTGCTAATGAAGAAAAGTGACAACGCCACAAGCACAAGTGTGTGGTGAAGTTCACGCCACCTAAATAGCATATAAATTATTTTTTTTTTTAGTTTACCTCATGACGCCTCACCGCGGGATGTTGGAAAAGTTTGTAATTACGTTGCGTGCTGGCACCCATGCAAACTTAAGCCCGGTGTCCAGAAAACCTGGATACGGATAACATGAAAGTATATCATGCAAAACGCTGATGCACCAAGCCACCATCCTCTTTTATAGTACTCGCTTCTGTAGCCTCATATTTGGCTCTTCAGTGTGCGAATAGTTAGTCCGAGAAACAAATAAACCATGTGGAGCACTAGCGAGCACGGGGACACGATCAATATTTCCAAAAAATAGATTCACCTAGACATGACAAAGTCAATCTTATAGTAGGCAACTTTCTGCTCTAGGCTGTTTAGCAAAAGACATACTGAACGTCAACTCGAAAGCAACCACACATGGGCATGTTGCAAACGTTACCATGTTTTTGATCCCTCCGTCCAATGTTCCCCTGCTGCGGTATACGTAAAGAGGCTCTGTACAGCTGTGAAGCAATGCTTATCGGGAAAGAAGCTACACGCACATAAAAAATACGCTTTGTGTCATCTACAGTGTGCGTCAGTGCCTTTACCAATATATGTGGTATGATCTGTGTGAGTATGAGCAGTGGTGTTGGGACATTGAATGTGTTTTTGAACGACATGTTTTTCAACATGGCACCTACGTATGTGTCTTGCGGTTTTTGAAATATCAGAAGGCAAGCCTCACCCCGGAAAGGGAAACTAAAACCGCCAAGCATATGCTGAGCGGCCTAAAAGATTTAGATGCGACGATATAGTAACCGTGTTTATTACTCTGACAATGACGAAGTGATTACCAATTATTAATGGCTTCAAACCAAAAGCATTATCGCTACAGTGCCCGCAAGAACAACGAAGAAAAAATGCTATTATGCCAATATGCAAATGAAAGTGCAACTCCGTAGGCTGCCAAGCAGCGCATGTGCATAGGTCTTATGGTTTATCCACTATGTTGACACGACAAGACAGAAGCGCGTTTCTCAGACATACATAGTCGCTTTGGTACAGCAGCCTTGTTCTAAGCGCTGAGTAAAGTACGTGCGTAGATGTGCGCACATGTGCACGCGTGCGCGTTCGTGCGTGTGTGTGTATGTGTGTGCGTTTATTTGTGTACGTGTGCCTTGCGCGAAGCGACACCTTCAACATGAAAGCAGAGCTGCGGCCGCCAAATGCGTCAAAATAGCAGAAAGCGCACATCAGGGAAATGACTCTGAACCGAGGCGAGATTTTGACCTCATCTTTGGGAACATTCAACCCGGATTATTTTAGAACGCTATTAGACGGCAGCGTTGCCAACTTTGACTTAGGGCGATGATCTCGCCGTGTTGGCTGACAAAGTTCGTACCAATAAATGCGTCTCATGAGCACTGCAGCATAACAAAGGTCGCATAGTATTTCGGGCCGTATATAGAAATTATTTCGTTGTAGATTCCACCCATTAGGGGACATTTAGCGGTCCGCATTTCAAGGCCGTCCATAAAGTCGTAACTTTCTTAAACGGGGTGGCGAAGGGTCTACTAATGATGGAGCAGTCAGCTCGTGTGTCGACTGGAGAAGCGACTGTACGTCCTTCGAGAAGCTCGCCTAGGTCATTGGTTATTTCTCATATGTTGCAATTAGGTGGTGGCGCCGGAAAAAGTTGTGCCGCGTCGTTTAACTACAGGTACATCGCGTAATCATATCTTAATTGAGGGGCACAACTTTGGCTTTGAACCTTAGTTTATATGGCGGTGTTTTGTCTAAACATAATCGAGAGTGATGTATAAACGTTGTGGTCGGTGGCGGAGGATTTTCGGTATTTCGAGGTTCCAAAACCGCATCTTCAATGGTTGCTGCTTTTAGTTTTGCAAGTAAGGGCTAACAGACCGGCCACGCGTTGCGCCAATGTACGATTGACGCTTCAGCGACAGGTTGCTTCCTGCTGACGGCAAATGGGAAGCTCGTCGAAGTCTCCAATTAGTCGCTGCATGGCACTCGATGAGCAAAACGAGAACAAGGTGAAAGAAGAAGCCAACGTTTTGATAAGTGGACTTGTCTTCTTCAAGGCGTCATATACGGCATACGCCTTGAAGAAAACACGTCCACTTGTCGAAACCTTGGCTCCAGCTTTCACCTTGTGCTCGTTTTGCTCATTGTCTTGAATTTCCATCTCCCGCCTTTCGCGTGTCTTCATGATACTCGGAAATTTAAGGTGGTAGTTCGCGGTTCCGTAAACGCAGCGAGTTGAAGGAAAACTAGTAGTATGGGTACCTCCAGTCGACTTGGCCGTCTTCTTCGCAGTTGTATAAGTGCAGTCAATGGCCGGGGGCAGTCTATTAGCCCTTATCGCGGCGATCCCGTGGGTGCTGCCATCTTTGATCACGTGTTAGAAGTCCATTGCTTGCCTCATCTAGGCGCAAGTTAACAAGGAGTGTTTATGACGCCGGTGCGGTTAATGAAACCTCTGTTTCGCGAGATATCGTAGACGGTGACTGGGTGGACGACGCGAAGCTTTGGCCATAGCTTCTCAGGGCATGAAAAAGAGCCTTCCGAGCTGTTTGAGCTATGTTCGAATGCCGCAAGCAGTGTATACGGTGCTTCTCCAAAAACAGTGCTAAATATGTATTCCAAGCTATCCAAACTTCCCGCTCATGATTGGAATCAGGATTAGTGTGTTTTGCTTCTCATTGTTTATTTCTAAATATTTTGAAGCAGCGCCTCGTGAGCTTTCTACTGCGTAAATTTCCTCCGCGCTGGCACTATCTCAATATTTTCTGCCGAATAGCTGCCTGTTGTGCTCACTGCCGATAGGTTTGTTCTCGCTGAGCGCAATGCTTGAAATTTAACTGTCTTATACATTGTAACACCTTGTAGCAAACATCATGTATTACCACTTCTAACTCGCTTACTCTTGTGCACCGTCACGAAATGTTCAGCTTCGGCAATTCGCGCCCTATCGGTGTAATCGGTCATTTATTGTGCGTCTGAAACGCGTTGTTAAGGGTCTCGAACTCTTTGTCCCGTGGTCGCTCCCTATAAACATGGGTTCTTGTTTTATGCAGCTATATGAGAGTAGGTGCAGTTCGTAGCGTGTCGGGAACAAACTTTCAAAGGTACGACGAAATTCCTAGAAATAACTATAGCTGCTTAATGCAATTTTTCTTAAGCTAGTTGGCTACAGCTTCTGTTATTTCAGCAAGGGGCTGTACGCTGTTCTGCAAAATGGTATAATTCATATAAGATATAAATTTTTGCGGTTGAGCCCAAAGTGAGCGTGTAGCCTTTGCAGTAATTTTTCGAGATTCCGCAGAGGTTCTGCCGCATCGCCAACTAGTATCTCCTCTTGATACACAACACAGACTTGGTGTTCATGGCGTGGTGAAACACACATAGGGCTGTTCGCAGCTAGAAAGGTATTTGAGTGAAGCCGAACAAGCCAGAAGGTGCGGGGTCGGCCGCTATGCATTTATCTTCTTTCCAATGCTCATTTGTTAATACCCAGCTCTTAATCATAGAAACAAATATAACCTGGAATTTAGTTCTGTGCAAATGGTGTCGTTGAGACATGTCAATAGGTATTATTCACATAGGGTGTGCTTGTTTAGCTCGCTGTACTCAACGCAAAAACCTATACTGCATTTCTTTGTTTGGAAAAAGACGATAGGTGCTGCCCACGGACTAGAAGATGGCCTGATGCCTTTAGCGGATAACATTTCCTATATTGTTTCCACAATAACAACGCGCTCTCGTTTAGCGTAATATAGCAACGGCACAGACACTGTCAGATTGTTGGTGGTTGGAATCTGCTGCTCTAGAAAGCTAGTTCCATGAAGATGCACAGTAGTGCCAGCAATAGAATGCGTAAATTTTGCTTGCTCATCTTGGCAAAACTGCGTAAGTAGAGGACTCATGGTTCAGTAATGAAGATTGACTGCACGGCCTTGGTTGGTGAGCTTAACTTCTCTACAGATGGGGTAATATGCTCCGAAAGTTCAATCAGTGGTAAGTCCTCCAACATGGAAGCTAGGGACGGGAGCTTGCTTCCGGCTTCAGTGTGCAGCCGAAGGTCAAGCGCCCGAGAAGCATCACGATGCCACCGGGGCTTCGAAGGTGTGCTTCCATCTAACGCTAGAGGCCGAACTGTGTTTGGCGGCGAAGCCCAACTGTACGCTAAAAGTCGGCGTCCACAAAAGCAGTGATTCCTCCTATCTCGTAGGCGCGAACCCGCAGTGGAGCAATTGCCCGCGTTTGGAAGAGAATGACCTTAGATGGAGCTTCTGGTGAGTTCTTGTAACCATGTCCTGACGTGTGCGCCTGGAAATAAATTAAAGCGCGAGATAATAGGCTTCTGTGCAGTAAAGGACCCGCTGCGCTTTGGGGTGTTCCAGAACTTTGCCAATCATCGGGCTAAAACCGGCAGGTCATCATGGGATGGCTGCACGCACAGCGTGACCACTTGTGTCAGGTCAAGCAGGAGATTGATGAAACATTGTTGGCTGCCGGGGAAGTCGAGGTTAAGCCACAACCTTCCATGACACGCGCATTGTTGTAGATGTAGATTACGATGTTATCTCTCATGGCTTGCCTCCGCAACCATATTTCGCTGAACCGAACGTCATAAGCGCTCGGCATATGCAGATGTGCGCGCGGCACTGCAGGATTACAAGCTTCAATACGTGCTCCCTTTTAAGAAATGGAAGAATTTCGCCACTCCTTGGAGGCGGCTTGCCAGAAGGCATTTGTTGAGAGTTTCGGCCACGAATGTTGCATAACTACCGACGTGACGGTGTGGACCAAAATTGTACGATAGAAAACTGTAAATCTGGAAGCCCCGTCAAGGCATGAGGTGTAAATACCGTGCACACGACGCCGCAAGTGAAGAGGTTGCCAAGTTCTGGAGAATTTAGGAGAGCATGGCGATGAACCGAGAAAGGTCGGCGATGTTGCAAAACCCTCGGTCGCAGGGGCATGACTCCAAATGGTGTGGCGTGGGCTAGCGACTGGGGCAGCTCCGACTCAGAGAGCTAACGTCTGCTTATGGGCTTCACTAACGTACTGTTTCCTAGGCTGTTGTAGGATTTGTGTTCCGCGAGTGCGCCAGTGTCACGGAGAAAGACAGACAAGGGGCCGTTCAGATGAATGCCTAGTTTGCTCTGCTTCTACTTATTTTAATCTGCTGCAGTGCCCCTCTTCAACATCTCGCTCCCCGGTGCATGTCCCCTTGGCAGGCTCCTTGGAACCGAAATTGGCTGGAAAAAGAGCGTCTGTGTAGTTGATGTCACACCACTCCGCCTTTCGTCACGTCTCCGAGGTCACCACCGGTCCGGTCCTGCAAACAGCTTGCGTTATCCCCTCGCTGTCTGGGGCGTTCGCCTAGCGTTTTAATGTCGGTGGACCGCCAAATTTACTTCCTTTCTATTGCTTTCCGTTGTACTTTAGTCATCAGAACAACATCTTTGTTACAGTGCCGACCCCAACCAACCGTGGCATACTGACGTTTAGACCTAATATAGGCATTGTATACCAATAATATGGTTTTCTTAGCAAAAAAATTCAGTTTAGTTTTAAGAAACCTCATTTTCCTTAGTGCAATAGAGCAGATGCTCGAAATATGACTTCGCCACGTGAGTGTCTTTGTCAAAGTGACTCCGAGGTATTTGTAACTACGAACATCCTTGAGTGGACTATAGAGCAAACAATAAATATAAAGTCTGGCAAGTTTCTTTCTTGTTATTCTTAAGAGAACGGTTTTATCCCTATTAAGTTCCATATCCCAGCGTTGGCACCAGTCTTCTATTGGACTAAGGGACTCCTGAAGTAACACATGGTCATACACACAACAAGTTTTTTAAGGACAACGCAGTCGTCAACAACAATCGAAAAGGTGCCTCCCTAGGTATGACATCAACTGAATTATTAACAAAAATTAAGAGCAATAAGGGACAATACACACTGCCTTGTGGCACGGCGGAAGAAACACTCAGGAAAGAGGGAGCGCAGCGTCTAACTTTCACAAGCTGACTTCGATTTTTTTAAGTATGTAATAATCGATATATTAATCCTCGAAAGAAGCCCTATATTCTTGAGCTTAAACAAAGGTTTTCCATGAGGCACCTTGTCGAAAGCCTTACGCAAGCCTGGCATCATATCAGTCTGTACAAATATATCTAGAACCCACGCGAATTTCTTCGGAAACCACGTTGGTAAAGCGACAAATTGTCTTTTCATCAAAAAATTGTTTGAACATTATTTGCAGCCACCTTCTATAACATTTGACAGCAACTACTAGCGATAAAAAGAGGGCGGTAATTCGACAAGGTATAGCCGTCTTCTTTTTTAAAGATCGGCAAAACTGAATCTGTACTCCAGTCGGTTTGTATCTGAACACATTTGTGTGAAGCGTTAAAAAGAATAATAATAAAATAGTTTATTTGTTCTGCATAGACTCCTAGCAATGCATAAGTGATTCCGTCAGGCCACGAGGATTTCTCAGGGCTAAGTTTAGTTAACATATGTAAAACACCATCACGAGTTATCGGAGTATTATCTGGGGTTCTTGGTAAAAGGTCACGCAGTTCATATTTATGTGGTTCTGAAAAGACTCACTGAAAGTATTTGTAAAAGGATCAGCCATTTGTATCGGAGTAGTTATCGTGACCTCCTCAACTACTATATTTTTGTTTAGCATGGTGCCAAAACATATCAGGATCTCATTTAATGAATTCAGGAAGTGTTAGATTTAAAAAATGTATGCCTAGCGGTATTAACATACTGCAACAATTTTGCTTAGAGTTCAGAACAATAATAATAATTTAATAATTATAGGGTTTTACGTGCCAAAACCACTTTCTGATTATGAGGCACGCCGTAGTGGAGGACTCCGGAAATTTCGACCACCTGGGGTTCTTTAACGTGCATCTAAATCTAAGCACACGGGTGTTTTCGCATTTCGCCCCCATCGAAATGCGGCCGCCGTGGCCGGGATTCGATCCCGCGACCTCGTGCTTAGCTGCCCAACACCATAGCCACTAACCAACCACGGCGGGTGATCGGAAAAGTCCTACGCATCATTTTTGTGTTCTTTATTTTCCTCTTTATTTCCCGCTTGATTTTCATATTCTACCGGTTGATACACATATTATGCCAGCGCTTGCGTATTTTCCATAAGGCACAAAGTTCCTTTTGCGCAGAATTTAACAATGTCACAGAAATGTATAGTGCAACGCGCGCTATCTTTTTCTCTTCAGATATTATCAAACAACATATGGATATTGTCTACGCGCAAACGTCCCCTTCGCCTTTCTCAGAGAAGGAATAGGTAAAATAGTCTCCGCTAGGAAGAGAGAGCATTGAAGATGAGTGCCGCACTGTAGGCCTGTGGAGGTCACGAGAGAAGGGTTATCGCATTCGTTAAGGACGGAGATATCAAGAATAGGAAGCCCAAGTTTAAAGAATTCGCATGTCGGCTGCTACTTCTTTTAGCGATCCTTTCTCGAATAATGCATGAGAAGCTTCACATGACAACAGTCACTGCACGGTTGGTGCACCGAATCTTTTCTTCAGTGCAGAAGGAGTGTAGTACGACCTGCTCTATTAGATGTTAGAGCTTTGCTATGGGTTTGAGATCAAAGTGCTGGAGTAAATTGTCACCGAGGATGAAACCATAGTCATTTACTAGGCTGCCCTTCAAAAAGAGAATACATGTAATAGAAAAAACCAGAAGAAGTGCCACGAATAAAATCTAAGCTGACTCAGTCGATATAGAAGATAAGGGAAAAATATTCTTGCATTGCCACGGGATTCTCTTAATCGACTTCAAAGATAGGAATACCAACAGAATCGCACCGCATAGGGGCTCACTGATATACTACCTGCATGATGCAATAAATAAGAAGAGACGAAGGATTTTGCATATCACATCTGCCTGCTGCAGGACGATGAAACAGTTCACACGGCCAGTGTTGCGAAGGCTGAAGTGAAGCACTCTTCCTTCAAGGTAATTGAGCACGTTTATTTATCCCAGACCTTGCGCCCAGTGGCTGCTGTTTCTTGGAAAAGCAGCAGAAAGTAGTTTGCGGCACGAAACTGCTCCTGATGATGGCATTTGAGAATGCAGTAGCGGACATTATGAAGACACAACTTCAGACTACTTTTGAAGTTAATAGAAACTCTAGTTTTTAAGTGTGAAGAATTTGTTGAATTGAAAGACTGACTACACTGAAAAGAGACGCCGTTCAATTTATTTTGCCATCGAACCTGAGTGAGGCTGCAATTCAGGGTATTAACGGTACATATGTCACCATGTGTTGAGGAATGATATAATTGCCTACTCGGTCAGCCACCCCTTGATTTCGGTGCTGTCATGAGGATTAGATATTTACGGTTACTCGCTCGTTAGCGTTCGAAGGCGCTAATCCTCTCGTGCGACGCACAGTTCACGCGCGTTTTGATCGACGAAACATGCTACATCGAGCAGTGCCCGGCGTTCCCTGACTTCAAGCAGTTTCCCGCTATACTGGATTTGATGGCCCCCTTTTCGTATATCAACCAGGTCTTCTATCAATTTGTCAGAATGGATGATTATGTGATCCCGAATTTTTGAGGTGCCTGCTGCGCCAGCCGCCTCTTGGATTTGCTGCTGTCATAGCGACAGGATAATCATGGTAGCTCCTTCTGAAAAGTATACCTTACTTTCATTATTCCTTCAATCGATATGACTAGTGCCACGTGACGGCACCGATAACAACCTTCCAAGCCGTGTGCATCCTTGTTTTCAGTGGCTTTCTGACACCATTTCAAAGAAATGTCCGGTGATCCTCTGTGTGGTGGTTTCCGGTGGTCTTATCCGCGGTCTTTCATTGCGAAACACTAGGAAAAGCTGCGGCGTAATGTTCTCGAGGTACTGAGGAACAGCAAAGCTAACCAGAAGGGCTCTAACGATAAACTTATGACACTTACGGCTCCAATGTATATGACGAACACAACCTAGATACCTTGGTAGAGTAATACAGTAGGAACCGATCTGCAGAAGCCCAAATCCGAGATTTTTTCGTTAGCGACACATATGGACAAATTCATGAGGCTGCAAGATGACATTAAAGAAGGTCACGTATGAAGACCTTAATTTTTTACGGCTTCGTGAACACGTCGAGCGAGTCTGGGACATTCTGGGTGTCAAGTTCCGTTGGCTTGGGCAGACAGATCATTTGGGAGTTTAGATGACATCATCAGAGAATGAGTGCTCTTAGAGGATAGGGGATTCTTCTTCCACAAGGAACAGAGCCTTCCTTGTTCAGTTTTGTTTCTATGAAGAAAAACAAAATGCACCTTTGAAGGCACGCAAACTAAGAGGCACTACCCTGTCAAAAATGGAGGATAATCAAACAGCGTTCAGTTTGAACGGAAAAAGCTGGTTGTTTTTGCCATTGATGAGAATTGTACTTTCAAGCTTCGTTTTAATAAGTTGTTTATGAGTGGCAATGCACTTTTGTATATTTCATGCTGTGATAACTTTCAAATGTTCCAATAGCAATCAAAAACCGCCCCTAGGACGCGAATAGCGCAGTCAGCAAGAACTTGTCTTCGTCATCGTAAAATGTCGCAGCATAAGAAATAATCAGGACGTGTTTTTCAACCACGTGGATACTATGAATGCCATTATTATTTTGGGCACCCAGGCCTTGAATCGACTACAGTATTTACAATGCAGACATGTTTTCATCACATGCAAACGTGCATCGCACTGGTCGTGATATCCCGAATGTATTACTGCATTGACCTGACAATATTTCGGCAACTAATTCTAAGTAACGTATAGATAACACCCAGAGGTGTACCTGGTCTGGGGGCCAGCAAATGTGACGCACTATTGTGTGCCGCTTCTAACGGAGCATGCTGATACAAATCGACAGAGGCATATTGCGCAATTCTTGTGTCGAGTTTTACGCTTCAAGGTGAAACGCCAACTTGTTCGTTTCTGTATCCTGGTAGATAGGAACGCTGTTTCTCGATTTCCAGCTGCTTCGGTAGCCCTTCAGTGTGGATAGAAAAAATGCTTGCCAAATACTTTGGGACACTATAACGAAATCGATAGGTCATCAATACCCGACCACAATGGCGTCGTACAGCCTTCGTGCGACTTTGGGAAGCTGCCTTGACAAAATGTGCATAATGCGCCCCGGCTGATGAAATCCTCCCGCAGAGTGCTTCCGACGATTACACTAGCAGATTGACATCGTAGAATTTAAAAAAATGTTGGCTGCTTTTCGGGAAGCCCCTAAATGCCAGGAATCAATCATCGATTTTTTGTTGTCTCTCGAGTAAACACATCTTAAGATTATAAGTCATTTGCATGCGATGAGCGGCTGCTGCTTATGAAGAAAAGTGATAACGCCACAAGCACAAGTGTGTGGTGAAGTTCACGCCACATAAATAGCTTTTAACTTTTTTTTTTTTTTACTTTACCTCATGACACCTCACCGCGGGATGTTGGAAACGTTTGTAAGTACGTTACGTGCTGCCACCCATACAGATTAAACCCCGGTGTCCAGAAAACCTGGATACACATACCCTGAAAGTATATCATGCAAAACACTGATGTGCAAAGCCACCATCCTCTTTTATAGCACTCGCTTCTGTAGTCTCATATTCGGTTCTTCAGAGTGCGAATAGTTCGTCCGTGAAACAAATAAACCATGTAGACCACTATCAAGTACGGGGATCCAATCAATATTTCCAAAAAATAGATTCACCCAGAGAAGACAAAGTCAATCCTATAGTAGGCAACTTTCTGCTCCAGGCTGTTTAGCAATAGACATACTGAACGTCAACTCGAAAGCAAGCACGTATGGGCATGTTGAAAACAGTTACCATGTTTAGGATTCCTCCGTCCAATGTTCCCCTGCTGCGGTCTACGTAAAGAAGCTCTGTGCAAGCCGCGAAGCAAAGCTTATCGCAAAACATGCTATACGCACATAAAAAATACGCTTTGTGTCATCTACCGGGTGCGTCAGTGCCTTTAACAATACATGTGGTATGATCTGTGTGAGTATGAGCAGTCGTGTTGGGACACTGAATTCTTCTTTTAACGACATATTTTTCAATATGGCATCTACGTATGTGTTTTACGTTTATTCAAATGTCAAAAGGCATGCCTCACTCCGAAAAGAGAAACTAAAACCGGCAAACATATACTGAGCGGCCTAACAGAGTTAGATGTGACGATCTTGTACCCGTGTTTATTACTCTGGCAATGACGAAGTGATTACCAATTATTAGTGGCGTCACACCAAAAGCGTTATCCGTGCAGTGCCCGAAAGAACAACGAAGAAAAAATGAGCTTATGCCAATCTGCAAATAAAACTGCAACTCCGTAGGCTGCCAGGCAGCGCATGTGTATAGGTCATATGGTTTATCCACTATGTTGACACGACAAGACAGGAGCGCGTTTCTCAGAAATACACGGTCGCTTTGGTGCAGCAGCCTTGTTCTAAGCGCTCAGTAAAGTGCGTGCGTAGATGTGTGCACATGTGCACACGTGCGCGTGCGTGCGTGTGTGTGTGTGTGTGTGTGTGTGTGTGATCGCTCGTCTGTTTGTGCAGGTGTGCCTTGCGCGAAGCGACACCTTCAAGGTGGAAACAGATCTGCGGCCGCCAAATGCATTAAAATAGCATAAAGCGCACATCAGGGAAATGACGCTAAACCGAGGCGAGATTTTGACCTCATCTTTGGGAACATTCAACCCGGATTATTTTAGAACGCTATTAGACGGCAGCGTTGCCGACTTTGACTTAGGGCGATGATCTCGCCGTGTTGGGTGACAAAGTTCGTACCAATATATACGTCTCATGAGGACTGCCGCATAACAAAGGTCGCAGAGTATTTCTGGCCGTATATGGAAATTCATGCGTTGTAGATTCCACCCATTAGGTGACGTTTAGCAGACCGCATTTCAAGGCCGTCCATAAACTTCTTACTTTTTAAACGTGGTGGTTAAGGGTCTACTAATGATGGAGCAGTCAGCTCGTGTGTCGACTGGAGAAGCGACTGTACGTCCTTCGAAAAGCTCGCCGAGGTCATTGGTTATTTGTAATAAGTTGCAATTAGGTGGTGGCTTCGCAAAAAGCTGCGCCGCGTCGTTTAACTACTGTTATGTCGCGTCGTCATATATTATTGAGCGGCACAACTTTGGCTTTGAACCTAAGTTTAATGGCGGCGTGTTGTCTCAACATAATCGATAGTGATGTAAAAACGTTGTGGTCGGCTGCGGAGGATCTTTGGCATTTCGAGGTTCCAGAACCGAATCTTCATTGGTTGCTGCTTTTAGTTTTGCGAGTAACGGCTAACAGACCGGCCACGGGTTGCGCCAACGTACGATTGACGCTTCAGCTACAGGTAGCCTCCTGGTGACGCCGAATGGGAAGCTCGTCGAGGTCTCCACTTAGTCGCTGCATGGCACTCGATGAGCAAAACGAGAACAAAGTGAAAGCAGAAGCCAACGTTTCGATAAGCGGACTTGTCTTCTTCAAGGCGTCATATACGGCATATGCCTTGAAGAAGACAAGTCCACTTGTCGAAACCTTGGCTCCTGCTTTCACCTTGTGCCCGTTGTGCTCATTGTCTTTAATTCCCATCTCCCACCATCCGCGTGTTCTTATGGTACTCGGAAATTTAAGGTGGTAGTTCGCGTTGCCGTAAACGCAGCGAGTTGAGGGAAAACTAGTAGTATGGGTACCTCCAGTCGACGTGGCTGGCTTCTTCGCAGTTGTAAAAGTGCAGTCAATGGCCGGAGGCAGTCTATTAGCCCCTCTCGCAGTGATCCCGCGGGTGCTGCCATCTTTGATCACGTGTTAGGTGTCCATTGCTTGCCTCATCTAGGTGCAAGTTAACAATGAGTGTGTGCATGACGCCGGTGCGGTTTATCAAACCTCTGTTTAGAAAGATATCGTAGACGGTGACTGGGTGAACGACAGGAAGCTTTGGCCACAGCTTCTCAGAGCATGAAAAAGCGCTTTCGGAGCTGTTTAAGCTATGTTCGAATGGCGCAAGCAGTGTATACGGTGCTTCTTCAAAAACAGTGCTAAATGTGTATTCCAAGCTATCCAAACTTCCCGCTCATGAATTCAATCAGGATTAGTGTGTTTTGCTTCTCATTGCTTATTGGTTAAATATTTAGAAGCAGCGTCTCGTGAGCTTTCTACTGCGGAAATTTCTTCCGCGCAGGCACTATCTCAATATTTTCTGCCGAATAGCTGGCTGGTGTGCTCAGTGCCGATAGGTTCATTCCCGCTGAGCACAAGGCTTGAAATGTAACTGTCTTATACATTGTAACACCTTGTAGCAAACATGTATTACCACTTCTAACTCGCTTACTCTTGTTGACCGTCACGAAATGTTCAGCTTCGGCAATTCGTGCCCTATCGGTGTAGTCCGTCATTTATTGTGCGTCTGAAACGCGTTGTTAAGGGTCTCGAACTCAGTGTCCCGTGGTCGTTCTCTATAAACATGGGTTCTTGTTTTAAGCAGGTATTTGAGAGGAGGTGCAGTTCGTAGCGTGTCGGGCACAAACTTTCAAAGGGACGACGAAATTCCTAGAAACAACTATAGCTGCTTAATACAATTTTTCGTAAGCATGTTGGCTAAAGCTTCTGTCATTTCATGAAGGGACTCTGCGCCATTCTGGAAAACGGTATAACCCAGATAAAATATAAATTTTCGCGCTTGAGCCGAAAGTAAGCGTGTAGCCCTTCCAGTAATTTTTCGAGATTTCGCAGATGTTCTGCCGCTTCACCAAGTAGCATCTCCTCTTGATACAAAACACAGGCTTGGTGTTGATGGCGTGGTGAAACGCACTTGGGGCTGTTGGCAGCCAGAAAGGTATTTGACTAAACTCGAACAAGCCAGAAGGCGCAGGGTACGCCGCCTTGCATCTATTTGGTTTCCAACGCTGATTTGATAATACCCAGCTCCTAAACAAAGAAAGAAATATAACCTTGATTTTAGTACTTTGCAAATGGTGTCGTTGATACATATCAGCAGGTGTGATTCACACAGGGTGCGCTTGTTTAGCTCAGTGAATTCAACGCAACAAGGTATACTGCAGTTCCTTGTTCGGAAAAAGACGATAGGTGCAGCCCACGGACTAGAAGTCGGCCTGATGCCTTTAGCCGCTAACATTTCCTATATTGTTTTTACATGACAGCGCGTTCTAGTTTAGCGTATCCTAGCAATGGTACGGAGACTCGCAGATGGTTGGCGTTTGGAATCTGCTGCTCTAGTAAGCTAGTTCCACAAAGCTGCACAGTACTGCCAGCAATAGAGTGCGTATATTTTGCTTGCTCATCTTGACAACACTGTGTAAGTAGAGGACTCATGGTTCAGTAACGAAGATTGACTGCACAGGCTTGGATGGTGAGCTGAACTTCTCCACAGAGGGGGTAATCTGTTCCGAGAATTCAATCAGCGGTAAGTCCTCCAACGTGGAAGCTAAGGACGGGAGCTTGCTTCCGGTTTCAGTGTGCAGCTGAAGGTGAAGCGCCCGACAGGCATCACGATGCCACGGGGGCCTCGAAGGCGTGCTTCCGTCTAACGCTAGAGGCCGAACTGTGCTTGGCGGGAAGCCCAACTGCAAGCGAAAAGTCGGCGTCAACAAAAGCAGTGACTTCTCCTATCTCGTAGGCGCGAACCCGCAGTGCAGCAATTGGCCGCGTTTGGTAGAGAATGACCTGAGATGGAGCTTCTGGGGAGTTCTTGTAACCATGTCCAACGTGTGCGCCCGAAAATAATTTAAAGCGCGAGATAATAGGCTTCTGTGCAGTAAAGGACACACAGCGCTGTGCGCTGTTCCGTAACTTTGCCACTCAACGGGCTAAATCCGGCAAGTCATCGTCGGATGGCTGCACGCACAGCGTGACCACTTGCGTCAGGTCAAGCATGAGATGGATGAAAGATTGAAGGCTGCCGGAGAAGTCGAGGCTAAGCGGCAACCTTCCAGAACTCGCGCATTTTTCTAGATTTAGATTGACATGTTATCTCTCATGGCTTACCGGTGCATCCACACTTCGCTGAACCGAACGTAATAAGACCTCGGCATAGGCAGTTGTGCGAGCCGCACTGGAGGATTACAATGTTCAATACGTGCTCCCTTTTAAGCAATGGAAGGATTTAGCGACTGATTGGAGGTGGCTTGCCAGAAGACATTTATTGAGTTTTGGCCACGAATTTTTCATAACTACAGACTTCACGGTATGGACCCAAATTGTACAATAGAAAACTGTAAATCTGGAAGCCCCTACAACGCATGAGGTGTAAATACCGTGCACACGATGCCACAAGTGAACAGGTTGCCAAGTTCTGGAGAATTTAGGAGAGCATGGCGAAGAACCGAGCAAGATCAGTGGTGTTGTCATGCCCTGAGTCGCAGGGGCATGACTCGAGGTGGTCTGGTGTGGGTTAGTGACTCTGGTAGCTGCGACTCAGAAAGCACACGTCTACTTCTGGGCTTCACTGACATACCGGTTCCTAGGTTGTAGTAGGCTTTGTGTTCTGCGAGTGCGCCAATGTCAGCGAGAAAGGCAGACAATTGGCCGTTCAGATTAATGCCTAGTTTGCTCTGCTACTACGTATTTTGTTCTCCTGCAGTGCCCCCCCCCCCCCATCAACTTCTCGTGCCCCGGTGCATGTCCCCTTGGCAGGCTCCTTGAAACCGAAATTGGCTGGAAAAAGAGCGTCTGTGTAGTTGATGTCACACCACTCCGCCTTTCGTCACGTCTCCGAGGTCACCACCGGTCCAGTCCCGCAAACACCTTGCGTTATCATCTTGCTGTCTTGGGCGTTGGCCTAGCGTTTCAATGCCGGTGGGCCGCCAAATTTACTTCCTTTCTATTGCCTTCCGTTGTACATTACTCATCAGCACATGTTTTTTACAGTGCCGATCCCAAACAAACATGGCATAATGAAGTTTAGACCTAATATAGGCATTGTATACCAATAATCTGGCTTCCTTAGTAAAAGATTTGGATTTTGTTTTTAGAAACCTCAATTCCCTTAGTGCAATCGAGCAGATGCTCGAAATGTGACTTCAGCGCGTGAGTGTGTTTGTGAAAGTGGCTCCGAGATATTTGTAACTATGAACATCTTTGAGTGGGCGATAGCGCAAACAATAAGTATAAAGCATGGGAACTTTCTTTCTTGTTATTCTTAAGAGAACGATTTTATCCCTACTAAGTTTCATGTCCCAGCGTTAGCACCATTCTTCTATTCGTGCAAGGGACTCCTGAATTAACACATGGTCATTCATACAACAAATTTCTTTAAAGACGACGCAGTCGTCAACAAACAATCGAAAAGGTTCGTCCCTAGGTATGGCATCAACTAAATTAATAACAAAAATTAAGAGGAATAAAGGACATAACACACTGCGTTGTGGCACGCCGGAAGAAACACTCAGGGAAGAGGGAGCACAGCCTCTGACCTTCACAAACTGACTTCAATATTTTTAAGTATGCATTTATCGATTTATAAATTCTCGAAAGAAGCCCAATATTCTTGAGCTTAAACAAAGTTTTCCATGAGGCAACTTGTCGAAAGCCGTACGAAAATCTATGGACATCACATCAGTCTGTGCAAATATATCTAGAATCCGTGCGAATTGGTGCGCTGCAGGCTCAAGCGTAGTTAATATAGACATATTTCTTCGGAAACCATGTTGTTAATGCGACAAAATGTTTCTTTTTCTTAGAAAAAAGTGTTTGAACCATACTTGCAGCCACATTCTCTAACATTTTACAGCAACTACTAGTGATAGAAACAGGGCGGTAATTTGACAAGGAATAGTGGATGTCCTTTTTAAAGATCGGCACAACTGAATCTGTACTCCAGTCGGCGTGTATCTGACCGCATTTGAGTGAAGCGTTGAAAAGAACATTAATAAAATCGGTTATTTGTTACGCACAGACTATTAGGAATGCATAAGTGATTCCGTCAGGCCCCGAGAATTTCTCAGCGTTAATATTAATTAACATCTGGGAAACACCATCATGACTTATCGGAGTATTATCTTGGGTTGTTGGTAAAAGGTCACGCAGTACATATTCATGTCGTTCTGAAAAGACACTCTGAAAGTATTTGTTAAAAGGATCAGCAATTTGTATCAGAGTAGCTATCGTGACCTCCTCAACTACTATTTCGGAAAGCTTGTTTACTTTGTTTACGATGGCGCCAACACATGTCAGGATCCAATTTAATGAATTCAGGAAGTGTTAGATTAAAGAATGTATGCCTAGCGGTATTAACATACTGCAACAACTTTGCTTTGAGTTCGGATAAATCCTACGTATCATTTTTGTGTTCTTTTTCGCAACCTGTTTATTTCCCACTTGATTTGGATATTCTACCGGTTGATAGATGAATTATGCCAACGCTTGCGTATTTTCCATACGGCACAAAGTTCTTTTTGTGCAGTACTCAACAATTCCACGGTAACGTATCGTGCAACGCGCGCTTTTTTTTTTTCTCTTCAGATATTATCAAACAACATACGGATATTGTCTACGTGGAAAGGTCCCTTTCGCATTTCTCATTGAAGGAATAGGTGAAATAGTCTCCGCTAGGAAAAGAAAGCATTGAAGATGAGCGCCGTAGTGTAGGCCTGTAGAAGTGACCACCAAGGGGTTATCGCATTCGTTAAGGACTAAGTTCTCAAGAATAGGAGGCCAAAGTTTGAAGAATTCGCATGTTGGCTGCTACTTCTTTTAGCGATCTTTTCTCAAACAATGCATGAGAAGCTTCACATGACAGCGGTCACTGCATGATTGGTGCACCGAATCTTTTGTTCTGTGCAGATGGAGCGTAGTACGACCTGCTCTATTAGGTTGTTAGAGCTTTCCCATGGGTTTGAGATACAAGTGCTGGAGTAAATTATCACTGAATATGAAACCACAGTGATTTACAAGACTACCCTTTCGAAGAGAGAATCCATGTAATGGAAGAAACTAGAAGTGCCACGAATAAAATCGAAGCTGAATCAGTCGATATAGAAGATGAGGCAAAAATATTGTCGCATTGCCACGGGAGTCTCTTAATCGACTTGAAAGATAGGAATACCAAAATGATCGCACGGTATAGCGGCCCATGTATAGACAACCTGCATGATGCAATAAACAAGAAGAGGCGAAGGATTTTCCACATGACATCTGCCTGCTGCAGGACGATGATCCAATTCGCACGGCCAGTGTTGCGAAGGCTGAAGTGAAGCACTCTTTCTTAAAGGTAATCGAGCATGTTTATTTTTCCCAGACCAAGCACCCAGGGACTACTGTTTCTTGGAAAAGCTGTAGAAAGCAGTTTCCGGCACGGAACTGCTCCTGATGATGGCATTTTTGAATGCGGTAGCGGACATTATGAGGACAAAATTTCTGACTAGTTTCAAAGAGAATAGAAATGCTAGTTCTTAAATGTGAACTATTTGCTGCATTGAAAGTCTGACTACACTGAAAAGTGAGGCCGTTGTTCAATTTATCTAGTCATTGAACCTCATTGAGGCCGGAAATTGAGGGTGTTAGACGTAAATACGTCACCACGTGTTCAGGAACGATATAGTTGCCTACTTCGTCAGCCACCCCTTTGTTTGGGTGCTGTCATGAGGACGGGATATTTACGGTTACTCACTCATTAGCTTTTAAAGGCGCTAATCTTCTCGTGCGACGGGCAGTTCAGGCGCGTTTCGATCGACGAAAGATGCTACATTGATCAGTGCCCGGCGTTCTGTGGCTGCCAGCAGTTTCCCGCTGTATTGGGTTTGATGGCCCCCTTTTCGGATGTCAACTAGGCCTTCTAGCAATTTGTCAGAATGAGTGTATATGTGATCTCGAAAATTAGAAGTGCCTGCTGCGCCAGCCCTCTCTTGGATTCGCTGCTGTCATAGGGACGGGATAATCACGGTGTCACGCTCTTCTGGACAGTATACCTTACTTTCATTATTCCTTTAATCGATATGACTAGTATCACGTGACGGCACTGATAACAACCTTCCAAGCCGTGTGCGTGCTTGTTCTCAGTGGCTTTCTGAGACCATTTCAAAGAAATGTCCGGTGGTCCTCTGTGTGGCGGTTTCCCATGGTCTAATCCGCGTTCTTTCACTGCGAAACACTTGTAAGAGCTGAGAGATAATGCTCTCGAGGTGCTGAGGAACAGCAAAGCTAACCAGTAGGCCGCTTACAATGAACTTATGATATTTACGGCTCCAATGTATATGACGAACGCAAGCTTGCTACATTGGTACACTAAAAGAGTAGGAACCGATTTGCACAAATGCCAAATATGAGATTTTTTTTTGTTAGCAACACACATAGACATATTCATGAGCCAGCAAGATGACATTGAAATAGGCCTTGTATGAAGAGCTTACTCTTTTACGGCTTCATGGACACGTCGAGCGAGACTTAAACATTATGAGTGTCAAGTGCCGTTGGCTTGGGCAGACAGATCATTTGGGAGTTTAGATGACATCATCAGACAATGAGTGCTCTTAGAGGATAGGTGATTCTTCTGCCTCAAGGAACAGAGCCATCCTTGGTCAGTTTTGTTTCTTTAAAGAAAAACAAAATGCACTTGTGAAGGCACACAAACTAAGAGGCACTACCCTGTCAAAAATGGAGGATAACTCAAATAGCGTTCAGTTTTAACGAAAAAAGCTGGTCGTTTTTGCCAATGAGGGGAATTATACTTTCAAGCTTCGTTTTAATAAGTTGTTTATGAGTGGCAATACATTTATGTATATTTAATGTAGTGATAACGCACAAATGTTGCAATAGGAATCAAAAACCGCCTCTAGGACGCTAATAGCGCAATCAGCAAGAACTTCGCAGCATAAGAAATAATCAGGACGTGCTTTTGGACCGCGTGGATACTATGAATGCCGTTATTATTTTAGGAACACGGCTGTTGGACCTACGACAGTATTTACAATACAAAAATGTTTTCATCACATGCAAACGTGCATCGCACATGTCGCGAAATGCCGGATGTAGTACTGCATTGACGTGACAATATTTCGGCAACTAATTCCAAGTAACCTATATATAAAACCCAGAGGTGTACCTGGTCTGGGGGCAAGCAAATGCGACGCACTATTGTGTGTAGCTTCGGCCGTAGCATGCTGATACAAATGGACAGAAAGGCATATTGCACAATTCTTGTATCGAGTTTTACGCTTCGAGATGAGACGCCAGCTTGATCGTGTCTCTATCCTGATAGATAGGAACGCTGTTTCTCGATTTCCAGCTGCTGCGGTAGCCTTTCAGTGTGGATAGAAAAATTGCTTACCAAATACTTGGGGACACTTTAACGAAAGCGATAAGTCAAAAATGAATAACCGTCCACAATGGCGTCGTACAGCCTTTGTGCGACTTTCGGCCGCTGCCTTATCAAAAAGTGTATAATGCGTTCCGGCTGGTCAAATCCCCCCGCAGCGTGCTTCCGACGATTACCCTAGCACATTCACTTCCATTATCCTAGCACATTGACCCTCCGCGTCACAAGCGGCTGTAGTTTGAAGACAATTGATAACCCCAGAAGGAGAAGTTTAGGGTGAAGTTCAGGCCACATGAATAGCATTTGATCATTTTATTTTTGCTTAGTTTACGTCATCACTATACCACAGTGAGAGGCTGGAAACGTTTGTCAATACGTCACGTGGTGGCACCCATGCGAGCTAAACCCTGGTGTCCAGAAAAGCCGTATATAAATACCCTGAAAGTATATCATGCGAAACACTGGATGTGCATAGCCACCATCTTATTTTATAGTACTCGTTTCTGTAGTGTCATACTTGCTTCTTCAGAGCACAAATAGTTCGTCTATAAAGCAAATGAACCGTGTAGAGCACTAGCAACTACGGAGACTCGACCATTCTTTCCAAAAGGATAACTTCACTCAGACAAGACGAAGTCGACCATTTAGCAGGTAACTTTCCACTCTTTGTTCTATAGCAATAGACATGCTGAACGTCAACTCAAAAGTAAGCACGCATGGGCATGTTAAAAAAGCAACCATCTTTTGGATCTCTGCTTTCTTGGTTCTCCTGCCACGGTCGACATGCAAGGTTTTCTACAGCTGCGGAGCAATGCCTATCGCGAATCTTGTCATACGTACGTAAAAAATATGCTTTGCGTCATCGACCGGGTTTGTGAGTGCCTATTACAAAACTTTTGTTATGATCAGGCTTGTGTGACTCATGGCGTCGGTACATTGACTTCTTATTCGAAAAACATGTTTTTCTAGATGGGACCTACGTATGTGCTTTGCGGTTTTGAAATATCGAAAGGCACGCCTCACTACAGAAAGAGAAGCTAAAACCGCTAAAACATATAGTGAGTGCCCATAACATTGTTACATGGGACCTTATAGTACCCCTGTTTATTAGTCTGACAAGGGCGACGTGATTAGCAATTATGTATGGCATAATCGCGTCACCCCAAAAGCGTTATAGCTGCAGTGCCCGCAAGAACAACGAAAACAAAATCATCTGATTCCTATACGCAAATGAAACGTGAAATTCCGAAGGCTGCCAAGAAGAGCATGTGTATAGGTCATATTGTTTAACCACTATGTTCATTTGATAAAACGGAAGCCCGTTTTTGAGAAATACGTAGTGGCTTTGGTATAGCAGCCCTGTTCAAAACGCTGAGTCAAGTAAAGTGTGCGCGGAGGTGTGTGTGCGTGTGCGTGTGTGTTTATGTGTGCCTAGTGGCAAGGGATAACTTCAAGCAGGATACGGAGCAGCTGCCAGAAAAAGCATTAAAAGCACACCAGGGAAATGATGACGCTAAAGCGAGGCGATATTTTGACCTTACCTTCGGAAACATTTAACGCGGAGCACCTTAGAACGCTGTTAGACGGCTTAGCTTGCTCTTTGGGCAGCGTTGTCGACTTGGACCGATGATTGCGCCGTGTTGGCTGACAAAGTTCATGTCAATAATTACGTCCAGTGAGAATTGCAGCTTGGTAACAAAGGGCGCAGGGTATTTCTGTTTATATATGGAAATTCTTGTTGCGTAGATTATACGATCAGGTGACTTACAGCTGCCGGATTTGAGTGCCGTCCATGTAGTCTTGACTTTGTTGGACTTCGTGGCGGAGGGTCTACTACTGACGGTGCAGTCGGCTCGTTTGTCGTCGGAGCGGCGACTGTCCGTCCGTCGCAAAGCTCGTCGAGGCTAATGGTTATTTGTCTTGCGTTGCAGTCAGGCCGCGACGTCGGAAAAGGTTGCACCGCATTGTCCATTACTGTTTCTTCGCGTCGTCAGGTTTCATTGAGCGGTGTAACTTTGTAACGAAGAAAAAATCAGCTTATGCCAATAGGAAAATAAAACGTGACTCTCCGAAGGCTGCAGGCAGCGCATGTGTATAGGCCATATGGTTTATCCACTATCTCGACACGACAAGACAGAAGCGCGTTTCTCAGAAATACATAGTCGCTTTCGTACAGCAGTCTTGTTCTAAGCGCCGAGTAAAGTGCGTGCGTAGGTGCGTGCGCATGTGCACGTCTGCGCCTGTTTGTGTGTGTCTGCGTCTGTTTGTGCACGTGTGCCTTGCGCAAAACGACACTTTCAAGATGGAAACAGAGCTGCGCCCGCAAAATTCATCAAAATAGCATAAAATGCACATCAGGGAAATGACGCTAAACCGAGGCGAGATTTTGACCTCATCTTAGGGAACATTCAACCCGGATTATTTTAGAACGCTATTAGACGGCAGCGTTGCCGACTTGGACTTAGGGCGATGATCTCGCCCTGTTGGCTGACAAAGTTCGTACCAATAATTACGCCTCATGTGGGCTGCCGCTTAACAAAGGTCGCAGGGTATTTCTGGCCGTATATGGAAATTCTTGCCTTGTACATTGCACTAATTAGGTGACATTCAGCGGTCCGGATTTCAGGGCTGTCCATAAAGTGGTAACTTTCTTAAGCGTGGTGGTGAAGGGTCTACTAACGATGGAGCAGTCAGCTCGTGTGTCGACTGGAGAAGCAACTGTATGTTCTTCGAGAAGCTCGCCGGGGTCATTGGTTATTTGTCATACGTTTGCAATTAGGTCGTGGCGTCGGAAAAAGCTGCGCCGCGTTGTTTAACTACTCTTACATCGCGTCGTCATATCTTAATTGAGGGGCACAACTTCGGCTTTGAAGCTTCGTTTAGATGGCGGCGTGTCGTGAGTGCTTCTTTCAGATGGATCTAGAAGCGTTAACGTCGGTGGTGGAGGATCTTCGGCATTTTGAGGTTAATCAACCGCATCTTCATTGGTCATTGCTTTAAGTTTTCCCAGTAAGAGTTACCGGACAGTCCTGGGGTTCGGCCAGTGCACGATTGACGCTTCAGTTATGGGTATCCTCCTGGTCACGGATAATGCGCAGCTCCTCGGGGCCTCTGGTGAGTCGCTGCATGTTAGTCGGCAATTTCAGGTTGTAGTTCGCGTCACCGTGAACGTGGCGAGCTGAGGGAAAAATAGTAGTATGGATACTGGCGTTCGACGTGGGCTGCTTCTTCGAAGTGGTATAAGTGCCGGCGATGGTCGGTAGCCATCTACTGACCCTTTTCGCGGCGGTCCTGTGGACGCCACGTGTGACGCGTCCATTTCTTGCCTCAACTGCCTCTGTGGCTTACCAAACTCCTGTTTCGGGAGAATTCGTAGACGGTGACTGGCTGGACGACACGAAGCTTCGGCCACTGCTTCACACAACATGAAAAAGCGCTTTCGCAGCTGTTTCAGCTATGTTCGAACGGCACAAGCAGCGTTTGTTGTAAAACGGGCTAAATATAAATTCCAAGCTATCGAAACTTTCCGCTCATGAATTGAATCAGGACTCGCGTGTCTTGCTTCCTATCATTTATGTGGTAAACATTTTGAAGCACGGCTTATCAGATTTGTGCCTGCGTAAACCTCCACCGTGCAGACACTACCTCATTAATTTATGCTTAGCCACTCGTGGATATTGACACGTGTACTTATCTTTATCGGGCAACCACGTTTCGCCGCCTAACAAATGTAATCGCACAGCATGGGACGCGCCTGCATGTATCCGAAGTTTCTGGAAAGTTATCGATGCTTCTATCCGCTGTCTGTTGTCGCCGAGACTTATGTTATCTGATTTCATCACCTGACGCGAATGGTGTAGAACTTTGTGGAAGGCACGCGGGTCCGAACGATTAGTCTGGAACATTCGACGACTGCTCTATAAAAGCAGACCCGCTTGACCCGCAGATCAGATTTCCGACGATCGCCGACTGTGTTCGCCGCTTTCGTTGTGCTATAAGTGTAGCCTGTTTTGTGGGCACAAGTTCGCCCAATAAAAGTTAGTTTTCTCGTTCACAGTATTGCTACTGTGTTCTTTACGTCACCACCACGTGACAATATGCTCAGTTTTTATAGGTTCTCTTGCTAAGCGCAAGGCGCTACCGGTAGTTGTTTTATACATTGTAACACCTTGTAGCATAGATTGATTATCGCAAGTGACTCACTTGCTTTTGTGGACTGTCACGAAACGTTTAGACTCTATCATGTCCTATCAGTGTAGTCCGTCATTTATTGTATGTACGTGGTGCGCATATAGTCAGGTGTGGGTGTATTTATTTATTGCGACCTGCGGGATAGTGTGGATGTAAGTTTCTTTGCAAGTAGAGGTAGATGTGTGCAGATATTGTGCGGGAAACTTACTATGGCACGGAGCGGTCCTATTCCTTTTGTCATTGTTTAACGAGCAGTACTTACTCTTGCCGACGTTCCATGGCTGAAGCACTTTCATTTAATGTTAGTGATATAATACTGGTGAATGACCAAATATCTGCTACCTCGAGGAAAGCAGTACATCTCGATGTGGCGGTAACGCATGCGAACAGTTGCAGAAGCGGTCCGCGAACTTGGCCACACCGATAAATTCCATTCCTTCATATACACCAGCCACGATTTTTGCACCCGACTACTTCACACGCGTTCAATCCACATGATTCAATCCAGCATGATTGCACCCGAGTGCGTTACCAAGAGCTCACATGCACATGCTACAGCCGACCGCACAAAAGCAAGGTGGAAGCGGTAATGGATTCGTACCCGTGCGGTGTCGCTAATGCCAGGTGCGGAACGTCACCGAAAGCGCCATCTCGTTTCTCTAGAAAAATAGGCTTGGCGAAAAAGGCAAATTAGGTCTTTTTTCAGGGCCTTGCGTTCCAACAGGGGGGGGGGGGTGCAATCCGGTGAAGGTAATGGGGCGCCACGGGGCTCCAATGGGCGCAGAAGTGAAATTTCACGGTGGGTGCTGGTGGCATAACTCACCGCTTGCCGCTGAGGTCGAAGCGTCTGAGGATCTCCGAGTGGCTCTGTTATTTCTTCCAGGACGATGTGACAGATTGAGGGCACTTGGCACGGTCACCCTTGCAAAACCTTTCGTAATACTTTACATACGAATGGCCCGATGGCCTCTCGTAGCCCATCGAAGGGAACGCTTGGACCTCGTTCTCTGGTGCGATAATTTGGCGCTCACTTTGCCTGGTCCACATTTCAAGTTTTTTCTCGATGACCAGTGCTTTTGATGAAAATGCCTTGACGGTCATCGATGGGTTTCGAATTAACCCTGCGAGGAGGCCTTACTTTACAGGTCTCATCACGAAGCCGGCATTCTTTTGTTCTGGCACGTCGGAGTCAGCATGAAGAAATACGCTTGTAATCTCATCAGTGATATAATCTTTTTTTGGGTAGCTGCATTCAACTTGTAAGCAGGCCTTCGGCCTCTTCTCACCGCATGGACGCTCGTAATGATCTGTAGGAAGCTGCCGCGAAACAGGTGCCATAGTGTTAGGGCTGAATATCGATTTTCGAAGCATGTCTATGTAGTGTCATCCGAAGTCAGATATAGTGCAATGTGTCGCCTTGATTCCTTTTGATGAAAGTCCCGACCCTGTCGTACACTTCCAGCCAAGTTGTTTAGTTGATAATCCGCAGGAGATGGGTGGCTCTCGAAGTTGTGGCAGCAGGATAGGTGACACCAGGATTCTCATCAAGCCTGCTGACTTCGCCTTGGCCTTCCTGGTTATTTCATGTAGAAGGCCAAGATGAAACATCAATCTTTGAAGCCTGCGGCGGGCTCGATACTCTCGGGCGCCGTTCACCTTTACTTCATGGCCAATGCTATGCAGGGTTTCGCGGCTTGTAGACGTCTGTGGTACAAAATCAAACACCTCCAACAAATTTCACGCAGAAGTGATAGTCAAGAATTACAGTGGCTACCTACGTGAGTCGCAATCTAACTTGTTATTGCACAAGCTTGTGCGAAGCAAAACAAGTAACACTTCTTTGCTCGGCACAGTGATAGCGCCGAGTACAAGTTGCGATCAGCTAATTCTTATCTTCGGGTCAACCTTGTCGGCCAATGCATACATCATTCGTCTAAGCTTCCAGCGTAAACGCTGGTACATCAACGCTGGCACGCTGGTAGTTCATCAATTTCCCTAAAATTTGTCTTTCTGCCCTTAAACGGCACCGTGACAGCGCACACACGTTATATTTCACAACGAATAGTTAAATACGCAATAATGAAGTTGTACGACAGCAGGATTCGAACGCTGCGCATCTAGCACACAAGCCCAATATCGACAGCATTAGCAAACAGACGCATGCATCAACAAGCGGCATAGAGCGAGCGTCTAATCTCTAGCTTGCTAGCAGCGCATTGAGAAACCTTGCGCGTTTCGATTTGGCCACCTTGACAAGATAAAACGCTGCAATAATTACCGATTGTGAGTGTTGGCAGAGTTTTCTGCACTTGGAAAGTATATATTGCTATGAAGTTTAGGACAATGAAAGCAGATGAAGCGTAATGAACAAAGTTATATGAACATCTAAATCTACAAGAGCGAAGATCAAACAAATGCATATAGTACCGGTCATTCCAATGGTAGTTGAATGCTCGCAGCGCCAGAGTTCCCTCTAGTACATATGTAGGAAGCTATATGTTCGTGTGCCTTAAAAATATATACAACAGTATTGGCATCGCACATGCAATCCATTAGAGAAGGTTCGGTCTAATGTCTCCCAATAACTATCAAATCGCATCGCACTTACGTCAGGCATACAGTCAACCACTATTCCTGCCCTGGTTGTGAACGGCATAAGAGTTAAATAAAAAAAAACAGAATTAAAATTTCGGTTACCTCACGCTCCTATCCTTTCACACTCTGCGTCCTTTTCCTTGCGGGCTACGCCGTTTTTTTCCATGACGGCTCCTGGTCTCTTGGCCCCTTCTCCACTTCGCCCACCGCTTACCGGTTCTCCTGCACGTCGGTTCAGCATCGCTGCAAGAGTGTCGATAATAGGAGGCGTGGCTTCTTCGTGCTCTTTGACATAAATAGCTCAGCGGGTGTCCGTGTCATTCTGCTCGTAGTCCGCAGCGGAGGGTCGCTCAAGAAGATCGCTTTAGCCCGAAAATCCCTTGCCCGCTCGAGAGGAGGGCAGAACGTTTTGCTGCGCCATGTATGACTCACAAGTGGAGTCATATAAACCAAGCTTGCTCTTATTATTTTCGGTGTTGACACTGGTTGGTAGTTAATTGCCCGTGCCTAGTCAGAAAGGTCCCGAAGGATATCCTCCTTAATCCCCGTCGTGAACACACCATAACATGTACGTCGCACAAGCGTATTCGCTGTAGGTGCCTGGAGTCATGGCCTCGGAGTCTGGCATCATACAGGGGGTCACTATATAGCCTACGCCGCCGGTGCGTCTCAAAGCGGGTAGCTGGCCTGCGCTAGTGGGACACCCCCGCAGATTCTGCGAACCAAGGCCGCCGTCCGAGCATACTTGACGAGTGTTCCTTCTTTAATGAAGAGTACGACAAGGAGAGGATGAACAACGGAACAGGGTATTTATTTACACTGGAAACGCAAACTCACACAGAACAAGGGAGTACTCGTACTGTCGAGAGCACGGAGCACCGTACATCGTTTTCGTAGCATGAGCTACTGGTCAGACGGCTAGATCCTTCTGGCGAGCACACATCAGACCACATCAGGACACTCCAGCGCCTTTCTTCAGCAACACCATCGGAAAAAGACAAGGGAATGCTCTAACACAAGGGTGTCACGCCTGACTCTATTTGCGCGTCTTGGCTCTTGGTAAGACCCAGAAGCGACCGTAACCAGGCGGCGTGTAATGCCCTTTCACGCGAGTTCCTTAGCTTTAGCTTCGTAGTCGGCGAATGAATGCCATCCATCAACCCCGTAACATTCAAGCGTGTTTGGTTATGGTGTCGCCTCTGGTATGTTTGAGGCGACGTATTGTTAGCCTCAGAAAGCGATTCGTCTCAGTAGAGAAGCAGAGGCTAGAAGGTCCTTCCTCCACATGCCGATCATAACAGCGCCAGAGCACATACTCTGTGCTGAATCAGCAATAAATGACTTTTTAACCTTCCTTACGTCTTGCTACCACCTACGTCACTCTAAAGGTCAGCGAAATCCTTTATACCACGTAGCGTGCGCTCACGGCGCCTCGTTTGACGTTCTCGGCGAGCGTCATCCAGTTGAAGTTTTCTACAAAAGGTCCTGTTGCTTATAATTCGTATAGAATCCTTAGCTCTTACTGTACAATAACGCCATCACCAAGGCTTTTCCGCCTGCATGCGTGCTGGCGCCGCGTTTGAAGACAATGAGGATGATGTGCTGGCGTCAGTGCTGGCATCGCCGTCTTGATTTCACAAAGCAGCTCGCTCGCTTGACGCGCTTCGCTGGGGTGAACAGGCGAGCGGGCATGAGTTTCACTCAGCAAACCCACCGGCCGCTTCAGGTTTCTGCGCATGCGAACTGACGTCACCGCTTCTCGTCGCGGCACAGCGGCACGTAAACTCGCTCAGCTAAATGTATCTATTCTTTCAGCAGGCCAGCGTCTGGAAATTCCACAGAGACGTTAGTTTTATTTTTTGTTAAACAACCCAACACGCACCGCACCCAGGAGCAGGACCTGGCTTCCAAAAACTTGTGCATCAATGGTTTGGGCAACAACTTCAACGTCCGCATGGCAGGCAGCCTTTAGAGCGAAGCTTTCTTTGCCTCTTCTCGCGACTATCCGGGGGCTGCTGCCGCTGCGGGTGTGGTCTTGCTTGCCTGCGCTGCTGGGTTTCTTGCAACACCACCAGATAACGCTCGCCTCCACGCATCCCAGCCAGCGACTCCATGGTAACAATTTGCAGTTAGTGCGTAGGCGCGTGATGGTCTTGGTTTCCTATGCGACAAAAATGCAGGTGATGGGCTGTATAGATGCCGTGCTGGGCTTTGACAGTGTATACATTACATTCGTCCATAGCCTGAAAAAAGCGCTTAGAGCTGGCGTCTCAACAGGGTGATGGCCATGCATGCAGAAGGAGTACGTTAACACGCACCAGCATAAATGGCTGGAAAGCGTGCATTCAGTGTCGAGTTACACCCAGGCCCGAAATAAGTGTCGCGAGAAACAGGAGCTTCTTCACAATGCAGCGAAACGTGGTACAGACTGTGAATGTATCTTCGCAACATATATATAAAATTATGATAGTAATTTTAATCACGTACAGCCCCACAATTCAACTAAAGTTTAAAAATTCTTTCACGATGCGACGTGCCATGCGAGGCAATGATAACGGTCTACAGTTTCTCATATTATCAACAATAACGCACAATTGCGCCTCAAGCGAACAGGCCTCTCTGTATGTTCTGTGGCCTACGCAATCAAACAGCAGCGGTACAATCAAAGTAACGTTTAACCTCAACTTACCAGTCTCGTATTGGACTAAACGGTGAAATCACATATTCGCCACCAACATCACCGTAAATCATACTCAACCAAAGGAAACAGCATACAAAGCTGCGGTTATGACGTTACATCGATTCCAATAGGGAATTGGATATGCAGAACTTTTTTTCGAGCAATTTCGTCAGCGCCTGCGTGTACCATTCGACTTCACCTTTCGACTTTTGCGCATTGCTCCTGTCTCTAGAGTGAACTCCTTTTATTGGCCTGGGGGAACGGGTGTCAATTCTGCAAAATTTAGGTGACGCTTGGTAGCTCATTCTCGCCATGAATGTTGCGTTGGTTGGGCCGCCTGTGCGTGCGCTTCAGAGCAAGCGACAGGCTGAATCCGATCATCCAGTAGATACAGCTAGACGGCAGGCTGCGACATCTCAAGCAAAGGCCAGGTTACCTGCTGAAACTGGAGAAAAGGGAGACCAGAATAATACGTCATGGACAAGCTCACCAAGTGCGGAAAAATGCCAAGATCGAAGCCGCTGCAAACGCCGCCGACGTTAAGCAGCACAAACGAGAAGGAGAGACGAAGACGTGGATACAAGCAATGGCCCCCACAATGAAGGTTCGCCGAACCACACCCTTAGGCTTACATCAAGCTCAACTGTGACGACCAGCTTTCACTACGACTTCACGGACAACTTGCTAGGCAGCATGTGTAACGTATATGAAAGACTATGGCCTAAATTTAATGAAACATTGATTGCATAGTCTATGCAAAACCAAGCCAAACAGATTTTTTTTCGCTCATGATAACCAGGTTTATGAGAGTTACACCTCAGCGAACCTCAGCGGCGGCGCAGATGTCAAAATACGGAACAGATTAGAACGCTCGCCGTGAACAATAACGTGACGTCAAAATATTCCCAGTGTATAAGCAGGAGAGGTATCGGTGCAAAACAGCAACGTTATTGATGGGCGCACACATATAGCTCGTATACCCGAACAACAACATGCTTTCGATGAGCGTCGGAGGGAAGAGTAACGAGAATGTAAACAGCGCCGGTGCGAAACGACCACCGATGAAAAACGTCCCCACGATGATGAACGAAAACGACAATCGCGAGCCCGGGCACCTCCGAATGAGCAACGACGCCAGACTCACAACGCCAAACACGACATCCATTCCCCTCTGTGAAGATGTTATGGCATCGAAAGCACTTTGCTTTTCATTTGTGAGCTTTGACTGTCGTCAGCTTTCACTGCCATTCCATATTGTGAGTGTAAGGTTTGTCATTTTTTTAGAAGTCGGGGTTCAGATTGGTTCAGAAAGAGAGGTCTTGAGTGACGTCCGAACGCTGAGAAAAAAGGTTTGATATACAAATTTACATGATGATCGCTTACAAGAACGACTTCATAATTCCCGGAGCACACTACATGCTCAAGCATTTTAATACCTGAAAACCCAGCTCCCGTTTTTAAGCAGCTGAGTCTCCCCTTTTACTCGTCGAGAGAATTCACTGTTCTTTATCACAGCCGCTTGGGACTGTCGCATAGTCTGAAAAATTCCAACCATGGTAGCTCACCACCCCGCCGCAGTGCGCCTCCGTTGTCGACCGTTCGACGTTCCCTCAATCCAATGCAGATGCAATTTTATGGTTAACATGGTCCGACGCTGCTCCCACTAAGTCGTCAGCGTAGGTTCCTTGCAGCAATTATTAGCTTGCACATGGCCGATGACCCCTTTACAGTTTGAAGTGCTAGAATTGGTGTTTTTCGTCAGCTCTGAGTTGTTTAACCGACAAAAACGCGACGCTTATCCCTTGTCATTTATTTGACCTGACGCTGGCTTCGCCGCAAGCTCTTTGGCGTCGAACATAAAATGAAGCGTGAATTGCATTCCACACTGCCCGCTCACCGGCGTACATCCTTTGTCAAGAAGGACCACCAGCCACAACAGAAATACACAGCTGCACGCTCGCCAGTGAAAGCATCCTTTGTCCAGAAGGGCCACCAGGCATAACAGCACTTCCACCGCTAGATGGTGCATGAGAGGTCGAGTTCGACACAGCTCCGCCGGCTTGATGTCTGCGTTGCTCACAGACATGGAGCTGCAACTTCCGAGAATGAGAATCTTTTGGCCGAACGCCTATCGAGAAGTGGGCTCTCACTGGGCTTCAGAAATGGAAGCTAAGAAGCTCCAAGGAGCTACTGTTGTCATCCACACATTGCCGCATGTGCCCCATGCAAGATTCTCTTATCGCTATCGCCACACTTACATAGTGTGGCGATAAAAAAACAAATAAATAAAGTGAGTCATTGATAGCTCGAAAACAAAACTTGAAACACAAGGTGCAGTTTTATGGGTACAAATAACAAAAAACGTTCCATGATGTGTCCCTGCTAATAGGCAAAACGGGGTTCATGCAACGGAAATAATTGTGAACTACAGCTTCAACAGATAACGAAGGCGAAGCGAGAACTGGCATCCTTAATTGACAGTCCGTAACACTTAGCACAAGCACATATAATCATTACGCAATGCCGAAAGTGCCAAATATACAAAATCGGAAACCATCCTAAAGTTTAAAATAAAAAGTAGTGTGATACGGTGCTCAAGCCACTATCTGATTATGAGGCACGCTGAAGTGGGGGACTCCGGAAATTGGGACCACCAGAGGTTCTTTAACGTGCACCTAAATCTAAGTACACGGGTGTGTTGGCATTTCGCCCAAATGAAAACGCGGGTGCCATGGTTTGGGTTCAATATAGCAACCGCGTGCTCAGCAGCTCAACACCATAGCCAATACGCAAACACGAGGGTCATGTTGAACCTTATCACGGGCCTCACATGGCTCAGAAGGCGTGACTTATACCACCTTTCTAAATTGTGCTGCTCTAATGAAAAACTCCATCGGAGCAGGTGGCCATATTGATGGTCAAAAACACTTATAGCGCGTTCATAGACAGGGACCAAAGGAATGACAAAGACAAGCGCTGACTTCCAGCTGATTCTTATTTTGAGTAACACGCATATATACCGAGTCACCAAAACAAAATCCACCTCCCCCCCCCCCCCACTTTCTCCAAAGCACAAAACCGACATGACGGATAGCTCGGATATGGACCGGATTCGCTCCGGTGGACCGGGACAGATACAGCAGACGAAGAAAAGTCAGGATGGTTGGCGGAGCAGATGCACGGAAGACCCACATTGGCAAGTTCTTGGCTAACGACTGACTGAATAAGAGATACGAGCGGCCGAGAATCGTCAAGGCACTGCATCACTGGCGTGGCAGGAGACATTGCTTCGATTTCTCACCGGACGAACCGTACGACGTTCTGGGAGGAAGAGGGCTCGCGTGGTAAACAAATGTTCTCGCACGTCGATGAAGCTGCGGTATTGGGTAGACACGTGAACTGTGGGGCTATGGGGCTAAGTAAACTATGGGGCTGTGGGGCTAAGTGACGACATTCTTTAGTGGTCTCAAACCATTGTTATATTCTTTTAAACAAGCAGGTTAAACGTGTCGTTGGCGATGTCTTTTATAACTTTGTTGGTGTTGTCTGCCTCTGCCATATTATTATCCACCTTTCGGAAAAAAGCGACGGCGTCCTAGATGTACGTCACGTAAGACTAAGCGGACATCTATGCATGGGTCCCAAGGTCCTTCTTAGCAGCTCGTTGGCGCCCAACAGGCTTGCCGAACAAACAGGATACGTGCTGCCTCACTGGTGGTGCACGGCTCCGGTCGTGGGCGACAATTAGCAGTTTGGACAGCAACTAAGCCTTTTTGCTTATGGGTGCCGATGGCTGTGCCGTCGGCATGCGGGGAATAACGTGCGCCCGAGTGGGCAGGGGCCGTGTCTTTTTGCTCCTGCGGTGGTCTGCCCCTTAGTTTATTGGTTTTTTTCGGTTTCATTTCCTTCTTTTCTTTTTGTTTTGTTTGTTTGATCTAAAACAATCAATGATTGTGCCCGTGTCTGAAACGTGTACTTTTCTTTGTATAACTGCGTGGATTCACAACTAGCCAATGGCTAAGCATCCAGACGTTGTTCCATACCAGTGTTGGTTATTTAAATAAAGTTACTGTTCAATTGAATTGAATCTCTTAGCTTCTGTTCGCACCTGCTTCCAACTTGTAAGCTCTCCTCCATGCGCCTCGAAAGAGACCCTTGTTGTTTTCTTTAGGTAGAATATTATATTAGCCAGCATAGGCGTGTTATCCCACCTATTGTATGCGCTGGCCCGTTCGTAATTCTGCACCCAGTCATCGACGTCAACGTTGTCAATCCTAGAAAACATGCTTGGGCCGCGGGGCTCGGCTAGGATCAGCGTCGGTGACGACGACGGGGCCGTGGTAGAAGACTCTAATTAGAATGACATGGCGGCCAGGTTACGTCCGCTGCGGAGCACCGTCTTGTGCAAGTGATTACCCCGCAACACCACCAATGATGTTACGGGAATAAAGAAGCAAACGGCCACTCGTAGATGACTTTTATGGTGATGATAATGAAGCCTCAATCAATCCCACAAACCCACTATGGGGGATAGGCCATGAATCGGGTGGTAATATGATTGAATAAATAAAAGAATTTGGTTAATAAATAAGTAACACAAGAAGTAAAATAAATATATAATCCAAGATGAAAAATATACTGTGAATACATGAGTAAAACTAGTGATCAATACTATAGTAAGGATCTAGATGCACAGTTTAAATCTAGAAGGATTTAAACTAAGCATTTGTGCTTTTACTTTTTGAATTTCCTATACTGAAGTAGAAGTAAATCAATTGTGGAAACTAAGAACTATTAGCAAGGCATTCTTTTTCTGCCATATAGAAAATTATAAATGGCTAGGCAAGCGTTCCCGTGGCTGTTTCCCAATACTGTTGCTCCAAGGGAGAGAATAGCAGTGCTGTTTAAAGGCAATCCTAAATTTCGAAGTGGGATTTCTAGACATAGTTTTTGATGAGCAGAAAATCGCCGACAGGATAATAAAAAAAATGACCTATAGGTTTCGGTTCATTGCGGAGGTAGCATAGAGGGGATACCGCCAGACCAGACCTGTGCAAATAAAAATTAAGTGTTGGAATATGGCAACGCAGCCTAGTAAATGAAACTTCGAATTTCCGATTAGGACACCATTTCCGGACCGGGCTTTTTTGTCTTCGCTCAAAGAAAGTTGTCGATATCTGGCTGCAGTGACGTGCGCCGCTGCTGGCAGCACAGATAGCACAGGACCTGTTAAAGAAGCTCGGGCCAAGGAATCGGCTATTTAATTAAATGAATGTCTCGGGGGCCTGGCACCTATACCATATGAAGTAAACTTAAATGAGGCGGAGCTAATGATTAAAACGTGTTCAATGTTGTCGATTTTGTAGATGCACTAAGTGCACTGCATACAGATAGAGAATCTGGACGATAATAAATGTTGTAGTATCAACCGGTAATTTCCTCAAGGCAAGAACTATTGCCAGAAGTTCGGCATGAAAAACTGATGTGTAATCTGGTAGGCGATACCAGCGCCTGCCTTCTCCTCACACGAAGAAGCACTAGTCGCTATTACATTTATATTGAAACGGGCCAAATATTCTTGTAAACGGTCATCCAAATATGTTGTGAGCAGAAATTTTGCATTGTTAGGAAAAATGTCTGCAAATTCAATTTTGAGCGATCCTGTAGACCTGTGAAGCGGAATTATTTCTCTAAGGCTAACATTTAAAGGTGTTAATTGTGCTTGCACAAATACAACTTGTGGGGTATGCAACCGTGACCACGTGTTCTCAAAAAATGTATTTGGTTCACTAATAAATGCACATTGTCCACGTCGTAGCGAACATTCATAAGCTCTTGAGTAGGCTTCAACCATAAGCATGCGGAATCATGTGTGAAGAGTAGGTAGGCGCGCTTCCTGGTATGATACATTACCAACGTATTTAGGGAGACCTAAACATAGTCGAAGAGCTTCTCTTTCTAACAGAACAAGTGGTCTTAATTTATATTTTGCACTTCCAGAGAATAAAACACAGCCAAATTCTAGAATCGGTCGTACATACATACGATAAATCCTAATTAGTGTGTCACTTCGCATACCAGAACGTCGCTTACTGATTTTACGTAGTAAACCTACGGCTCGTGTCCCCTTCGTTCCAATATTCTCTATGTGAGAACGCCAGTTAAGTTTTTCGTCATATATGATACCCAAGTATTTAAGTGACTCTACCTGAGGAATGGTTCTCTGTTCATATACTAATGATAACGGTGACGGCCCGGAACTCTTTCAATTAGTTTTACCATATTTGACGTAAGAGAGATGGGCCTAATGTTGTCAAGATTGTAGCCGACTCCTTGTTTTTTAAGCAACGGAATAACTGTGGCTGTCCTCCATTCTTGTGGGATCCATGAGTTTTGTAGAGAATAATTTACCGTGTTCAGAATGTCATCAGGAGACATTTCAAACAATAATTTTAGCATGGCATTGGAAATGTCGTCAGGAGCTGGAGCAGAGGCAGGCAGAGACCTAAGGACTTTAGACAGTTCTGACACTGTGACTTCCACAAAGTCATCGGCGATGGGGGTCGTTAGTGGCCCATTCGGCAAACGTGGTCTTAAGAGTTGCGCTAAACGCTGTCCTATGAATTCTAATGAAGCAGATATCTCGCGTGGTGAAAGAATGATCGATTCAGCATTCGCTGGTGTCGGTATGAATTTTCTGTATCGCAAGAATCTGAACAGAGCTTTTTCGTTGCTGGGCTTAGAGAGGAAGTCATGATGTTTTTCGTCATATTCGCATTTGGCATTCGATACTGTTCTCTTGAACGCAGCAGCTGTGAATTTATAATCACTCCAGTTACTCGGACACTGATTGTAAAGTGATTTCTTCCATGCGGCTTTTCGTCTTTATAATCCCGCGTGCAATCTGAATTCCACCAAGGAGAGGTTGTACTTTTGCTTATGTTAACATTAAATTGGGACTTCTTAAAGCAACATTTTAATAAAGCGCAAAGCCTCATGGCTTTGATGTCATTGGGTACCGTTTTCTGTGAGTTGAAGACCGTTTTCAAGACACTCTGAAATTTCTGGTAGTTGACAAAAGTCCGCGTCGGAGACTCGAGGAGAATGACAGGACAGACAATATCAAACCTAATAGGTAGATGGTCACTATATGAGGCTGAGTCGACAGTAGACCAGGAAGTTATGGAAATTCCTGAACTGGCAAATGTAAGATCCAATGCTGATTTAGAAAGGCCCTGAATAAAGGTAGCTGAATTCGTGTTTAAGCAACAAATATTTTGACTAATTGCCTAGTCCGGCAATCAATTTCCACATGAGTCCGTTTTGAAACCCCAAGTCACATGATGGGAATTAGAGTCTCCGGCTAACAAAAGTTCTTTCCTACAAGATTTGACAACGGTATCGAGGAAACGAGTATCATGCACGCCTATGGGAAAATATGTATTAACTAATGAAAATGGGGAACAAGCAAGAATAGTTACATTTATTGGTAGTATCTCAGACTCTTTAGACATACACTGAGAGGAAATGTTTACTTTGTGGCATATTTTAGTTGTTATCAAGAAAGCAAGTCCTCCGCCTCTCGATGGACGGTCCAATCGAAATAAACGATGATTTTTTATATGAAAATCATGGCCATTGGAAAGCCAAGCCAAGAGACCGCTTGCTCTAAAATACTGTCTTTTAGAAAATCTTTCTTCGAAATACTGTCTTTACCGTACTTTGTTGGTTTTGATTCAGGGACAGAGCTGGAAGAGTTACAATTAGAAGCTTACTTGGAAAGACTATCTTTCACAAACGCTTTGTTCATTGAGTGCGGCACAGATACCGACGAGTTATCGTTAGGTGATCTTGTGCGTTTGAGCGTCGGGAGGTTCATTTCTACATCCTGGTTGTTTTCCGACACTGATCCAGACAAGCAGCCGTTGTCGGTCTGCGGAGTTGAAGTTGATGGCCTCGCATTGTTTGCGTCTTCTACAATAACTGATAAGGGATCCATTAGCTGTTGAGCATTCGATGTTTGGGTCTGTGAAAGAATCTGCGAGCTAGCATTAGAACTCGGTAAAGGACTGAACAGCTGAATCATTTGTGAAGTCAGCACTTGAGCTAGCGTCTCCGACAAGTTTAATGTTAATTGTTCCATTGCTTTTGACAACGCTTTTTCGACCGCTGTCGCCATAGAATCAGAAAGGGCTGAGTCTGCAACCATTTGCTGACGGGCTGTCACTCCTGCATATACCCTAGTTCTCCCCTGAACCTCAAGAACAGCATCACGGCGTGAGCAACGTCTCCTTTCAATAACACTTATAATTTGCATTTTCTGTGATCTTGCAGGGATATTCGAGTAGTTAGCGGGGTGACCACAACCACAGAGGCAACATTTCTCTTCTGTTGACGAACAATCACTAAAATTGTGGTTGTCTCCACAAGTACGGCAGCGGGGTGCAGATCTACAGCCCCTGACGCTGTGACCAAATCGCCAACATTTGTTGCATTGTAGAATGCGTGGAGACAGAGCTTCTACCTTGTAAATTAGGGGCCAGGCCTTAATTTCTGTTGGCCACATCGTCCCAGCACATGTAATTATAACCGACTCTGTTGGTATCTTTTTATTGTCAATTACTCGACTACACCGGTAAACGCATATGGCTCCAGCCACCGAGAACATGTCTAAAATCTCGTCAGGGGTTAAAGTGACATCTACCCCTCGCACAATGCCTCTAGAGCATGCGAGATGTGGCGGTACGAAACAGCTCACCGGATGTGAAGCGAAGGTGGTACAACTGAGTAGTTCTTTCACACAGGTCTGGTCTGGTGAGCAGCATAGTATACCCCCTTTGCCGAATTGGCGGACCTCTGTGATCTGGCGGAAGTGCGGTGAGGCCTTCTGCAATTCGCCCTGAATCGTCTTTGGATTTTTCATATTGATCGTTCCGCCGTCGGTGGGCACCATGGCCACTGGAACGTTGCCGGCTCCACTGCGAAGAAAAAACTCAAGCGGCAGCTCATGAGGAGCTACCGAGGCTGACCACGGGGAAGCCCCGTAGCCCGGTGATGATACAGACATCAAGCAAGGCTAACACAAAAACACATAAAGAAAAAGAGTAACGGAAAATTACAAGCTGGACAAAGAAAATACCACCCGATACTTGACCTACGCCCGCAAAGCAGGAGCAGCCAGAATCGAGGAACTCGTTTCCTAAACGCAGAGCTAGATCGAACGCCGAACGCCGAGCTCGCCACGCAAACGCGCAAACCCTTCCTAATCGCAGAGCCAATAAGCCTAGATCAGCGAAAAAACGAAACTCTTCTTCGCCGTTTCCAGCCACAATCAGCGCCCTCGTCTTCCCTCTCTACAGAGTGGGACAAAATTTCGCTGAATTTTTGACGCTGAGCTCTCCGCTATAGGAACCGCAGCGCCGAAAGATCGGAAAGAGGGAAAGGCACCAAGGTTTCTTCAAATCAGGGGCCAGACAGAAATGTTACAATGTTTATTAAAGATGTGCTTTGTCTTTCACGACATGCAAACCCTCTATTGCGATAGGGAAAACAACGTTTTCCATCTATTCTCCGTGTGAAGTCGTGTTAGATTGTGCGAGAAAATGTATCAATGTTTTCTTAAAGGGTCCTGAACTATATATAGGAGTGGAGAATTGCATTTTTGAGAACTGCTGTTATTTCAGAGATACCTTGCAATACTAAGTCCTTCAATGCGTTCAGCAGACGCAGATTTATTGGCCGTCAGACATCCTGTTACTGGTGCTTCCACTCCTTCTTCAATGCCTTGTCCTTCGAAGGTAACGGTAGAGCGGTGTGTGCCCACAAAGTAACGCCTACTGATCGTCACCGTGGCACGCAGTCCCAATTTGATTTTCGATGTTCACGTAGGCGCCACTACTTTTGATTTTGGCGCCTACAATGCGTCAAATATGGCTGCCCTCAGTGAGCGGTTTTGCGATAAGCCAGCGGAGTCGGCGCCGCAACCCGTAGCGGCCATGGCATCTGCGCTACCTAGCAGACCAAATATGCATACTACTGTAGGGCGCATGCGCTGCCTTTGCTTTGTGCACTACAGCGTTTCATTGCGTGTTCGCACTAATAAGCTCGTTTGGCCGTGTTACGCAATACGGGCCAGCTTTTTTGTTCATCAGCTTGGCCGACTGATAGTGGCCACATGCAGCTAGCGCATTTTGAAACGCTATCAATAGCTCAATATGTAGCGATGTCTGTGAAGGCGTGTGACAAGACACAGCCAAGAGTTAGCATGTGCTGGCATGCGTACATCTTGTTCAAAACTGTGTTCAAAACTAGTCGAAATTCGCAAGACCTGGTGGCTACGACACCGATGAGCAGAGTGGCCCATGTTCCATTCCTGCGCGGGCGGCCATGGGATAGCGGGAACAAACAATGGTAGGATTCTTGCGGAAGTACGCAATTATTATGGAAATTCATAAGCAGAGTTTCACTTACTTCAGCCTGTTTAATAAAGTTCGTCAATGGCTATACATAGTAATGGTTGTAAAGTTGTTTTTTCATCCACTTTCATTTCCATTTTTCTATCGTTTGTTTCTTTCATTTATTAGGCACAAGTAATTTCCCGTATGTTGTCCTTCGGGTCAGTTTTGGTAGGCTTCTCATGATTTGTTTACGGGAAGCCGCATGGAAAAGTTGACCTTAATCCTAGCATTTTTCAAGTGTTTTTACTCTGCGCGCTTGCCCAATTTTGGTACCGTCGGTCGGTGCCGACGCCTAGAACGCCGAATTTTTGTGTAATTGTTTATAGTGATTTCCTATTCATAAAATAAGATTGCTTGCAATTTACTTGCAAGCAAAAAAGCATGATATGAAATATATGATATGGTATGATATGATATTGTTACGGAGGAAGACGCAGACGATAAGCTATGTACAAGTATATTTACACGAAAATACGCTGCGCTTGGCCACGAGGCAACAGCCCGCGCTAATCGAATCGTCGTCGTCGTCTTCACACTGCTCGCCTTTTCGCGATCGCACATATTGTTCCGTAGCACTACCCCCGGCTGCAAAAGCGCCGTCCCGGAGCGACTAAAGATTGAACTCGGAAGCAGTGTAGTAGGCCTTGAGCCTACTGACATGCACGACATCACTAGATGCCAGAGGAGAGGACGAGGTTGAACCCACAGGAGCAATTTCATAAGTCACAGGCGTCACCTGGCGCAGGACGCGGTAGGGCCCTGTGTATCGCGAAAGGAGCTTCTGGGAAAGTCCGACGTGACGAGAGGGCGACCACAGGAGCACGAGCGCACCAGACGAAAACTGTACGTCACGATGGCGGGCGCTGTACTGACACTTCTGAGTGGTTTGTGAGGCCGTCAGTCGAGCACGGGCAAGCTGGCGTGCATGGTCGGCGAGAGCGATGGCGTCGCGCGCATACTCGCTTGTTGAGATCGCAGCAGGAGGAAGTGCCGTGTCTAGAGGCAAGGTAGGTTCGCGACCGTACAGTAAGTAAAATGGAGAAAATTCGGCGGTGTCGTGCCGGGAAGAATTATAAGCAAATGTGACGTAAGGAAGGGCAACGTCCCAGTCGTGGTGGTCCTTTGAAACGTACTTGGACAGCATGTCGGTAAGAGTACGGTTTAACCGCTCTGTCATGCCATTGGTTTGAGGATGGTATGAGTTAGTCAGCTTGTGTTGAATGGAGCAGGAACGCACAATGTCAGCGATAACTTTCGAGAGGAAGTTTCGACCACGGTCGTAAGCAGCTGTCGCGGGGCGCCATGAAGCAAGATAATGTCACACAAGAGAAAGTCCGCGACGTCAGTAGCGTAACTGGTAGGGAGAACCCGAGTGATAGCGTATCGGGTGGCGTAATCAGTCGCGACGGCTACCCATTTGTTCCCAGAGGATGACGTGGGAAAGGGACCGAGCAGGTCTAATCCAACACGAAAGAACTGTTCCACAGGGATGGTGATTGGCTGGAGATGACCGGCAGGTAGCACCTGAGGTGTTTTCTGGCGTTGGCAGGGATCACAGGCAGCAACATAGCGTCGAACGGAGCGAGCGAGACCAGGCCAATAGAAGCGGCGGCGGACGCGGTCGTACGTCCGGGTTACCCCAAGATGTCCTGCAGTGGGTGCGTCATACATCTCAAAGAGCACAGTCTGTCGTAGATGTTTTGGCACGACAAGAAGAAGATCAGGGCCATCAGGGAGGAAGTTCCTTCGGTACAGAATGCGGCACTGGAGGACATATCGGCGAACGGATGCGTCGGTAGGTGTAGAGCGCAGACGCTCGATGAGTACTCGCAACGATAGGTCTCGGTACTGGTCATCGGCGATGTTAGCGAAGGCAGACACAGAGAAAATGCCGTCGGCGGTACTACTGTCGGCGTCGTCAGGCTCATCTACCGGGTAGCGAGACAGGCAGTCAGCGTCCTTGTGTAGTCGGCCAGATTTGTAGGTGACAGAGAACGAATATTCTTGGAGGCGTAAGGCCCAGCCACCAAGTCTTCCTGTAGGGTCTTTCAATGAGCATAACCAGCAAAGCGCGTGATGGTCTGTGACAACGGAAAATGGTCGGCCATATAAGTATGGGCGGAACTTCATAACCGCCCACACTAGGGCCAGACACTCACGCTCAGTGATGGAATAGTTGCGCTCCGCGGGCGAGAGGAGCCGGCTGTCGTAAGCGATGGCACGGTCGTGGCCACGCTGGCGTTCTGCCAGTACTGCGCCAATTCCGTGACCGCTGGCATCAGTACGGACTTCGGTAGGCGCAGAAGGATCGAAATGGGCCAGAACGGGAGGCGTTGTGAGAATGTCGATTAGATGTGAGAATGCAGAGGCCTCGTTATCGCCCCACTGGAAAGGGGTGTCTTTTTTCAAAAGCTCGGTTAGTGGTCGTGCTATGGCGGCGAAATTTCTCACGAAACGGCGGAAGTATGAAAGAAGGCCGATGAAGCTGCGCACATCCTTGACACACTTCGGAACATGGAAGTGCGTAACAGCATGGATCTTGCCTGGGTCCGGTTGCACTCCGTTCGCGTCAACGAGATGTCCAAGAACGGTAATCTGGCGACGGCCGAATTGACACTTCGATGCGTTGAGTTGCAGACCGGCTCGACGAAAAACGTCCAGGACTGCTGAGAGGTGCTCGATGTGCGTAGCGAATGTTGGGGAGAATACGATAACGTCGTCCAAGTAGCACCGGCACGTGGACCATTTGAAACCGTGAAGAAGGGAGTCCAACATGCGTTCAAAAGTGTCAGGGGCGTTACGTAGACCGAACGGCATCACTTTGAATTGATAAAGACCGTCGGGTGTTACAAAAGCAGTCTTCTCGCGGTCGAGATCGTCCACGGCAATCTGCCAGTAGCCGGAGCGAAGGTCAATAGAGGAGAAATAGCGAGCACCGTGGAGGCAAAGGGCGTCATCAATCCGAGGTAGGGGATACACATCCTTTTTGGTAACCCTGTTAAGGTGCCGATAGTCCCCGCAAAAGCTCCATGAGCCATCCTTCTTTTTGACCAGTACAACAGGTGACGCCCATGGACTGTATGATGGTTCAATAATGTTCTTGGAAAGCATTTTGCGAACTTCTGCGTGAATAACTTGGCGCTCAGCTGGTGACACTCGATACGGGCGGCGATGAATAGGAGGGGCATCGCCGGTATTAATGCGATGTTTGACAGCTGTAGTTTGGGCCAAAGGTCGATCGTTAAAGTCAAAAATATGGTGGTGCAAAAACAGAACGCGGTAGAGTTCACGAGCGTGCTCGGACGGCAAGTCGGGCGCAATCATTTTCTGTAAGTCAGCGATGGTACAATTTGCCGACTGTGATGGTAGAGGAGTATCGGATGAAGTGTTGTCTACTGCAATGGATGCTACTGAGTGATCCTCGAATGAGCAAAGCTGGGCCAGAGACATCCCGCGCGGCAGCACTTGTGTCGTCAAGCCAAAGTTGACCACTGGCAGGCAGACGCAATTCGCCGTAATAGATAAAACTGTATGATGTACTGTGATACCGTGTGCAAGGAGGACGTCTTGCATAGGAGCCGCGATGTAGTGACCGTCGGGGACTGGTGGGGATGACACTAGGTCAGTGTAGGTCAGTGCTGAAGGTGGCAAGCGAACGAAGTCGACGGAACTGAGGCGACTGGGGTGTGGTTCAGCAGGATCCAGAACAGGCAGGTCAAGGCGGAGAGTACTGGCGGAACAGTACACATACCAATTACGGGGGCTGTTCCGCCATCGGCGACACGGACAACAGGCGTCGTGGCGGGCGTGATAATTTTCTTGAGCCGGTTACGAAGGTTAGCGCTCATTACGGACAAATGCGCCCCAGTGTCTATGAGTGCAGACACAGAAACACCGTCGACTTGCACGTCAAGAAGGTTCAGATGAGTGGGCAACCTCAGTAGAGGATTTGGCGGCGTAGGGAGCAATGCAGCGTCACCTCGAGGCGCTGCATCGTCTAGTTTTCCGGCTGGGAGTGGCGTCCGAAGGGAGTCGGCGAATAGGAGCGACGGGGCTGGGGAGAGCGAGATTGTCGTCGTTGGGGCGAAGGCGAACGAGAATAGGAGCGGTTCGGTGCAGGAGAATCAGCGGCGGCCTTATCGGAGCGTGCGGCATAGGGACGGGAAGGGCCACCTGGGGGGCGAGAGTAGGCAGTATAAGTAGACCGGGTCGGGGAACTCGAGCGACTTCGACAGTGCCGAGAAATGTGCCCGATTCGATGGCAGTGGAAACAAATGGGCTTGTCGTCAGCAGTGCGCCATTCAGATGGATTGCGGAAACGTGGTGGGTAAGAAGATGTGGGACGGAGCGGAATCGAAGAAGGCGGGCGGATATCAGGACGATGGGCCGAGCAGATGCTGTGAAGACCCATGTTTTCGAACTCTTGGCGGACAACTGCCTGGATCAGTGAGACCGTGACTGCAGATGTGTTGGTGGGACTGGAGTCGAAGGCAGCCGGATAGGCGACCTCGATTTCACGCCGGACGATCCTGGTAACATCGGCATTGTTGTTGGGACGAGGAGTGTCGGCACAGGAAGATGTCGCTGGGGTGTTGGGCAGACGGGCAAAATGCTGGTCAATACGTCGGCTTTTAGCGAGTTCCAGGCGGCGGCACTCCTTTTTAACAGCATCCACCGTCGCTACGTTGTTGCAAACGAGCAAGTTGAAGGCGTTATCGGCAATGCCTTTGAGGATGTGGGCAACCTTGTCGGACTCAGTCATGTGGGTGTCAACTTTGCGGCACAGAGCCAAGACGTCCTGAATGTACGTGACATAGGGCTCTGTTGACGTCTGCAGACGGCCGGAAAGCGCCTTCTGCGCGGCAAGTTGGTGACCGTAGGGGTTGCCGAACAAGTCTCGAAGCTGTGTCTTAAGTGAATCCCAACTGGTGACCTCATCTTCGTTCGTGCGATACCAAACTCTAGGTGTGCCACCGAGGTCAAAACTACGTTGGCGAGCATAATAGTAGGGTCCCACCGGTTATTGCGGCTGACGTGTTCATACAGGCTGATCCAGTCATCGACGTCTTCCCCATCTTTGCCCGAGAATACGCCAAGATCGCGGGGAGCGGGGAGAGTGATGTAGGTCGTCGCGGTGGCAGCGGGTGTCGGAGCCGGCGGAGTCGGGTTGTCTTCGCCGGGAGCTATGAACGAAGGCTCGACGTACCGTCCACTGCGAAGCTCCGTGACGAGGTACAGGGAACGTCCACCTCCACCAGATATGTTACGGAGGAGGACGCAGACGATAAGCTATGTACAAGTATATTTACACGAAAATACGCTGCGCTTGGCCAAGAGGCAACAGCCCGCGCTAGCTTCTCATCGTCGTCTTCACACTGCTCGCCTTTTCGCGATCGCACATATTGTTCCGTAGCAATATGATATGATATGCAAGCATGCAAGCAAAAAGCATGATTGCAAAAAGCGTGATATCATTATGAGGCACGCCGTAATGAGGGACTCCGGAATTATTTTGACCGGCTGAGGCTCCTCAAGGTACACCAAATACATGCTACACGGGCATAAAAAGCAATTCGCCCGCATTGAAATACGGCCACCACGGCCGGCATTTGATCTCCTGTTGACCTGTCTTCAAGATTATGGGAAGGAAGTGTAAAAAAGCAGAAATAGTTAACTAAATCCACAGTCACTTCTAGTTGCTATGACTCTGTCAGTAATCTAGAAAGGGACAAAGGCGAAGGATGAGACTCCCACGGTCCCAAGGTGAGGTTCCGCGTCGACAGAATGCATCATCACAGCTCTCGATTTAACAGATAGCTTTGAGGCAGTGAAAGAATACTTGATTCTAGATTATTCGAAATACTAAAAAGTTATCATGGAACTTTACCTTTCTAAGGTTGAATAATGATAAGTTAGTCTTACTGCTTCACATCTAGAGTAACCAGAATAACCATTAATAAACAAAGGCAGAAAGTTCAAGAAGTACAAACCTCCCATCTGAGTCTACAAACGTAAATAGGTGAATGACATCCTCAAAGAAAAATATTTTAGCTGTGGCCAAACGTGGCCTTTGTTCACCAAAACAACAAGATCGGCTTGCTTCCGATTTTTAGAGGCGAAGTACCACAGAATTGCGGCGCCAAAAGGTATATTTGCGGTGCTACGTAGCTAAAACGTTCATTTTTGCCTTTGTAGAGAGGAGTGGTTTGTCAAGCCTTTATCTTTCCAAAGTACCGGGTCCTTGTGCTCCAACAGAAATGAACTTTCCATTGTTACTGTGCGGATTCATCCTGGTAGGTACGTAAATTCTTTTTTGATGCTATATCTACTGAAGTCCTCGTAGTTACATTTTATTTCTAAATAGATACTATTACAATACTTTATCCTAACATTATATGCTGCTTCTATATTTGGCGAAGGTACTTATTACAGAATTGCGTTAAAAAAAAACATTTTGCGTCAAATTTTTCATTGGCATACATTTTCGTCATCTCACTATGTATAAAAAGACTGTGCTTTATGAGGAAAAACTAGACATCAGCTTAATTTCACAGAAAGCATGCGTTCACGCTCGTAAATGTGTTATGTTTCGGCTCTACCATGACACAAAAGCGTGGACATATTACATATTACATACTATTATTAGTTGAGGATGTCACTAGAATAAAAGAATTATACGATTAGGTGAGTTCATAAAAATCAAGAAAAAATTTTAAGAAGGTTTATTGGTTAAATTTATTTGTTCGGCGAGCTTACTCAAATCTAGTGTCGGATCGTTTCGCACGCATTGTTCTCTCAGACGTGTTTCCTGATTACGGAAGAGACGCTCCCGTGGACTACTGCGGTTAGTATCAGTAACATTGTTATTGACCATTTTATATATTAGGGCGGCTCGTTTCTTGCAGGCATCAATTGCTCCATTAAGTTATTGAATACACTTTCACCAGACTTGCACAAAAACATGCCTACTGTTGTGCTAACCCACCTCTAGATGATTTTATTCAGTAATTAACTGATGTGTTTGAGTGGCTTTTTGTTTGTGTGCTTCAAAATTTTCATGCTTAGAACTGGAAATTTTCCGGCATGCTTTCTTGTAGTTGATAAAATATTTACTTAGTCGTTTATATTTCTTCGCTATGTAATGAAGAACAGCGGTGCAGCAACAACTCAGCACGAACTGCAGTGCAGCAATTGAGTATGATCGTCAGTTCCTGGCGAGCGTGTGAGACGGTGAAGCTTATAGCTGTGTTACTGTGCGTCGTTCGCGCTTTCATGACCGGCATTGTCAATATCTGCTTCAGTCACACCTAATTATGTCCAGCAAATGTCGCCGACCCTTTCTATTACCTACTATGCTGCTCTTCTCCAGGGGTATCCCGTGAACTTCTGCGGCACGATGAGCATGACTGCAAGGACTGGTGGCCCCTTTGCAAATTAGTTAACTTATACAATTGATGAGATGTCACCTAGATAAATAATACAATTTTTATACTGAACACGTCGCTGGAGAATTTACTAATATACACTAAAGACTACTGCCATACCGCAAGCTGAGCAACGATCAGTGGAGAGAGTGCGCAGATCAATCTGATTAGACGCTCACCATATATTGAAGAAATTCTGGACGTTTGTATACGTGCCCGATAAGCGACAAGGGCGAAGTGTTTATTTAAAGGCAGCGCTGATGACATACTTGAAATGCTGCTCAAAAAACCGCACACTTTAGAAGAGTTGGTAAATCTCTGCTTGAGCTCCGAGTTAAAAAAAAGCAATTGGGGTCCACTAGGCGGGCCTCGATGATCGAGGATGCATTGTGTCGAGGGCGTCCTGTGTGATCCCTGGTCCCTACTTACTCAAATGGAAGCATTCGTAATCAAGGAAGTTCCACTCATGCGGTGGTATAATCGCTCAAGAGCAAGCTTGCGCCTTCTCACTCCGCATTTATTTCGCAAGTATGAGCTTGAGTTTTTTATTGTTCGAGAGCAAAGGGGCGTGATATGCAGTGAGTGCCGAGGAGTTTAAGCGGACACAAGGATCAGGATTTCGGATTGACGCAATTTCGTTCCAGTTTTCGTTCCGATATAGCCAAAGCGACTCAGTTCCGGTTGAAGTCCCAACCAAAAAGTAATCGGTAAAAGAGGCTCGAGCCAATTCACGCTTGACCGTTCTCATAATCAAAGAATAATCACTCGAAAACCAAATAAACTTATTTTCTGCAAAACTGGATGGTTGTCTAGAGCAGCACGCGAAGAACAAACAAAAAAGTACGCGTGATTTTCTTCAAGCTGCCAGTACGTACAGATAATGTTGATGATGGTTCCGTTAATTTATTAATTTATTGATTTATTTAACTGCCTAATAAAAGTTATGCAGGCCTTATGCAAGTGCTCTTTTCTTTTTGAAACGAATCAGTAGTGAACCGGTTAAGTAACTGTTTTAAAGTTAATGCGATACGTGAAATTGTGTTGGACATCTGGTCAGGGATGTCACGGGGTGTTCGACGATCTATGATGGTTACTGAGAGAAGTTCGGTTTAAACAGGTGTTTGGCACCCAGAAGTACCACACATAAGGATGTATACTAAGGGTTTCTACATCCGTGGATTGTGTGACACATACCCATCCCGGAGGAATTACCAAGATTTGGTCCACCGTAACGAATGGGGCACGAAGTAATTATTCTCATGTACAAATTTAAGGAAGTCAACTAAGCCGTTAGAAACTCTCACAAAGCATCTGAGATTTTGTATATAAGTAGAAGCCGAAAACGTACTTGATCGTAATATTTGTTCCATAATTGATTTCTTAGGCAGAATAGAGGGGGCGTCATTCATCATCATCATCATCATCATCATCATCATCGTCTTCATCATCATCTGCCTGTTTTTTGTCCACTGCAGGACGAAGGCCTCTCTCTCCCTACGATCTCCAATTACCCCTGTCCTGCGCCAACCGATTCCAACTAGCGCCCGCGAGTTTCCTAATTTTGTTACTCCACCTGATATTCTTCCGTCCTCGACTGCGTTTCTCTTATTTTGGTACCCGTTCTGTAACCCTAATGGTCCAACGGTTATCAAACCAGCGCAGGACATGACCTGCCCATTTTTTCATCTTGATGTCGATTAGAATATCCTCTACAACCGTTGTCTCTCTGACATAAACTGCTCTCTTTCTGTCTCTTAAAGTTATGCCTAACAATCTTCGTTCCATCGCTCTTCGCGCGGTCCATAACTTGTTCTGAAGCTTCATTATAAGTCTCCAAGTCTCTGCCCCATAAGTCAGCACTGGTAAAATGCGCTGACTGTATACCTTTCTCTTAAATGGTAACGGTAAGCTTCCAGTCAGGAGCTGACCATGTCTGCCGTATGACATCCAACCCATTTTTATTCTTCTATGAATTTCCTTCTTATTATCAGGGTTCGTTGTGATAATTTGATCTAGGTAAGCGCGCTCCTTCACAGATTCTAGAGGATGACTGGCGATCCTGAACTCTTGTGCCTTTGCCCGGCTATTCATCATTATCTTCGTCTTCTGCATAATAATCTTTAACCCCACTCTTACACTCTATGTGTTAGGTTCTCAATCATTTGTTGCAACTCGTCTGCATTGTTGCTGAATAGAACAATGTCATCGGCAAACCGAAGGTTGCCGAGATATTCGCCGTCTTTCCTTACTCCCAAGCCTTCCCAGTATAATAGCTTGAGTACTTCTTCCAAGCACGTAGTGAATAGCATTGGAGAGATTGTTTCTCCCTGTCTGACCCCTTTCTTTATAGGTATCTTCCTTCTTTTCTTGTGTAGAATTGAGGTAGCTATAGAAGATATGTAGATATTTTCCAAGGTATTTACGTAGGCGTTCTGTACTTCTTGGTTACGTAATGCCTCTATGACTGCTGGTGTCTCTGCTGAGTCAAATGCCTTTTCGTAATCTATGAAAGCCATATAGAGAGGCTTATTGTACTCTTCGGATTTCTCGATAACCTGATTAATGACATGGATGTGATTCATTGTAGATTATTCCTTCCTGAAGCCAGCCTGTACACTTGGTTGACTAAAGTCCTGTGTTGCCCTTATTCTATTGGAGATCAGTTTTATAAATATTTTATATAATACTGGGAGTAAGCTAATGTGCCTATAATTTTTGAACTCTTAAATGTCTCCCTTTTTGTGGATTAGTATATTGTTTGCAGTCTTCCAATTTTCTGGGACCCTTGCAGTCAATAGACACTTCGTATAAAGCGCCACCAGTTTTCCAAGCATTATGTCTCCTCCATCTTTGATTAAATCGACTGTTATTCCATCTTACCCTGCCACTCTTCCTCGTTTCATGTTTTGCAAGTCCCTCCTGAGCTCATCGCTAGTTATAGGAAGATTTTCTGCATCGTTTTCATTACTGTTTCTAATGGAGGTATCCTGACTCATGTGGGTATTGTACAGGCCAGAACAGAATTCTTCCGCTTCTTTTATTATATCTTCGAGATTGCTGATGACATTACACTGCTTATCCCTCAGTGAATGTATCTTGATTTGTCCTATGCGATGTTTCCTTCTCACTGATTTCAGGCTGCGTCCATATTTTACGGCCTTTTCAGTCTTTCTCACGTTATGGTATCGAATATCACTTATCTTAGCCTTTTCTATCAGTTTTGACCAGGCCGCGAATTCTATCTTATCTCTTGAGTCGGACACTTTCATTCTATGTAGTTTTTTTATTAGGTCCTTTGTTACTTGGGAGAGCTTACCTACTGGTTGCCTTGGTACCTTGCCTCCCACTTCAATTGCTGCCCCTGTAGAGCCTAGTAATGGGCTCATTCATTAGCTCTATGTCATCATCATCTCTCTGTTCTAAGGCTGCATATTTGTTTGCAAGTACCGGCCTGAATTTGTCCCATTTTACTCTTACTGCCTCTAGGTTGACCTGCTTTTTCTTGACCAAGTTTGCGCTTACTCTCTACAAATTGAGCTGAATCCAAGCCCTCACAACCTATGACCACTGCACTTTACCCTACATATCACTTCTACATCTTGCACTATGCTGCGGTCCACAGGAAGTATGTAGTCAATTTCATTTATTGTTTCATCATTAGGGCTTTTCCAGGTCCACTTGCTGTTGCTACGCTTCCTGAAAAAGGTGTTCATTATTCGAAGCTTATTCCTTTCTGCAAATTCTACTAGCATCTCTCTTCTAGCGTTCCTAGAATTGACGCCGTAGATGCCAATTGCTTGTTCACCAGCCTGCTTTTTCACCACTTTTGCATTGAAGTCACCCATTACCACAGTATACTGAGTTTGCCCTTTTCTCATCGCTAATTCAACATATTTATAAAACTGATCTACTCCTACATCATCGTGACTCGTGGTTGGAGAGTGGGCTTGTACTACCTTTTATCTATGGCCCTTATTAAGATTGATTACTACAGCTGCTCTCTCATTAATGCTGTAGAATTCGTGAATGTTGGCCGCGATGTCCTTACGGATTAGGAATCCTACCCCGTATTGCTTCTTATCTAGGAGACCTCTATAGCAGTGGACATGTCCGTTATTGAGCAAGGTATAGCCCCAGTGGTTCTTCTAATCTCAGTAAAGGCGATGATATCCCAAATAATGTGTGATGGCTTCTGAAAGAGGCCTGGTAAGCTAGCCTCACTCGCATGTGTTCGGGTGTTAAACGTTGCAAGCGTCAGTTTCCATTGGCGGCTTGTGCGTACCAAGAGATTGTTAGCATCCTCTGCTCTGTTACAGATCTGACCGCCACCTTGGTCAGTTGCTCCACAGCTGCTGGGGACTGAGAGCCATTAGGTAATTGAGTTATTGGCCGTCATTGGAACTACTTTATTGGCAAAATTTTGTAGTATGCGTAGAAAGCGAAGCACCTCGCTGTAAATACAGCGCTCCCCAAAATTGCGTAGGCGCAATATACACAAAATTGAAGCAAATAACCGATTTTCAGTATGACACCTATTCCAATGAAGAGATCTGTGTGCATTAGATGTTCATGGAATTCGAAATTACAGGTATTGCATTTTCAGCAGCATAAGTCGCTGCTTTTTCTAAAACATACACTCCTATACAGTCATCTGCAAGAGAAAGCAGGCGTACAACTCATAGCTGTCTCTAAGTCACACCATCTATCACGGCGAATGCAATCTGCCGTGAACAAAAAATTTTGCGTTTCTAGTTACTGTCGGTATGCCCCGTGCTTTGTAGGAGGGAACGCAATTTAGCGCTAAGCAAGTGCCTCTGGCGGTTCTCAATACCAGAAGTGAAAGGCGTTCCATTGCAAAAAAAAGAAAAACGTTCTTATGACTCTTGTTGTTGGAGTAGGCAACAAAGTCCATGAAATTTTTCGTCTTCAGAATAGCCCAAGAACCACTCACATATAACTGAAATCACTGGGGCACCTCCCTCGCCCTCCAGCTTATCGTTAATTAGTTTATTTTGAGTAGTTTTAATTTCAGATGTGCTTGATATGTGCCCAGCTTCCTTGAAGCAGGCCATACGATTTTTACCGAAAGTAACTCCAAGCGTCACTGACCCATTTGGCCACTCCGCCAAATGACGCGTGAAATCTGGGTGATACCTAGAACCACTGTAAATAAACTGCAACATAAGATCACAGGAGAAAGACACGCGAGTTATAACCCAGAAAATGTGGTATAAACAAGATTGTTGTCGAAATTTTATGGTTAACTTCTGGAAAACAAACGAGCACAATCTCTACTCTAGTGCCCACCATGCCCTTTGCATCACTCACTTCAGGTACTCCACAGTGGCGGCGTACTTGGCACAGCCTGCCCTTTTTTTTTCGATATTCCTCCGGAGCAAAAGAAAAGTGTTAACGTAGCGCTTCAGTTCCGGTTTTGTGAACATAACAGTTTTTTTTTCATTTTCAGTTCTTATTGAGTTCGATAGTTCAGCCTCAGGGGCAGGCAATGCATGCTAAAAACAGCAGGGAAGGCTGGTGCACATAAACGAAAAACTGGTTTGTTCAGACTTCTATCAAGAGTGAAAAAAAATTGTAGCGCTGCGTTTCAGTTTCGGTTCGCACAAAAGTTATATTTCCTCCCGTTTTAGGTTTTCAATTCACTTCCGGTTCGATACCCTGGTAAGAACAGGAGCGGGCGTCGGCCAAATTGAGGGCAAAATAAAGCCAGCGACGATGCTTTAGAGTGAACGTATTTGACTCTTAGCGAGTTTAAGTGAACGTGAGTGCATATGTGTGAAAGTGCCGATAAACGGATGTAGAGGCGAGTATGACATATGGTGGGTGCGGGTGAGTGTCAAGGGAAGCGACCATGAACACGAGTGAGCATTGGTGACTATGAATGATCGTGAGTATTGAAGTAAGTAAGGGCTGATGGACACATATGAGTATAAATGTTCCAATAATATTGGTAAATGAAAAGAAGTTAGTATTGGGGGTTATTCTGCCAACCTGTATCTTGCATGGAAGATTGCATGCAAGATGGCATATCTTAGATGCAACAGCAGCCGCTTCTATAAGCAACACCTATTCCGCTCACCTGATGATCCAGCACGTTATGGAAGAGCACGTAGTTGAGGCTGTAGTAACGCCCCATTACCCTGTCACAGCTCCACTCAATTACGAATGTGCAGAGCCTGCAGACAAGAAATCCCCTTGTGAGCCTGTGGACGCTATGGATGTTTCTTATTTCGTTGCTCGATCAGCTTTCACATTTAAACTGACGGGGACGCAAAACAATATGCCAATATGTGGTGCACACGGAATTCTCGTGAATGTCGCACGACACTGGCGCCATCACATGCTATCATCCAATTTCTTTCTGCGCACATGTTTGAAGTGGACACATCTAGAATGCTGATTATAGCCTGACATTATGATTTTATTTTTTGCTTATTGTTAAGTATCTTCAGGAAGTTATATACCGTTTAATTGGTGCAAGCGTTTTCACGACTTCTAGAATAATAAAATTTCGACTAGATCACCAGCCAAGCGCTATTACATCTATATCCTTCGCCTTCACCATATAAGCGCCCTTTGCCTGTCCTCCATCAAAACGTGAAGGTGAGCGCCTGGGTTGAGTAGGCTGGAACTTTGTGGCCGTCTATCTGTACAATGTCTCCATCGCAGCCTTCAAACGTGTTGAACCTTACTGTTCATGGTGTTCGTACCGTGACCTTAATTGACACTGCAGTAGCTGTGTTTGTGCTCAATCGAAACTTTTACAATCTGTGCAAAAAATTGATGACTACACTTTCTGTGTATTCACTCGGCCCTCCAACCGCCCAGCCCGTTCAGCTTTCAGCAGAATATGCAGCGAGAGTATACTAAGGGTGCTCTTTGCATTGCCGAACTTGTGGGTCGCCCGTTCTGTTCTCACATCGCCATGCTTCGACAGGCTTTCTTTCAAAAATCCCGTAATTGTCACATTTTTTGCGTGAGGTGAAGTAAAACTATGATTTATGTCCATGACGCCTGTCCCCACCGACGCTTTCTTTATTGCTAAACATATATTTTTGCTAGGAGTCACAATAACGGCGTACCGGTTTACGTTTCTTCCCGTTTTCTTTCGTGGTGCATCGAAAGGCCCCGAAGCATGACCCCCTTAAGGATTTTTTTTAAATTGCTAAGCTGCACCGCGCTTGACACTTTGGTCAGCTTTAGCTTCCTAGCTTCAAATGAGTAAGTACTTCTAAGCCTACCAAACGAGGAGACCAGTCCGTCTGGCCATCACGTATGACTATCGCTTTCAGTATACGATCCGCAGCAGCGAGCAAACTGACCTTTGAGCTGCCTGTCGCGACACCGTGAACTAAGCGGGGAGAGCACAGCGCACACGAAACTATCAGCCCTTGGCACTCTCTGTACCTATTTCAAATCACTTGCAAGATAGCACCCACGCAGCCGTGCCATAAGCAACCGGCGCCGTTGTACGGGTGGTATTGTTTCGGCGTGAATGGACAAGGCACTATAAAGCGATAAGGGCTTATAAAGATCGAAATGTCATCAGCGCACCTGGCGCCACCACTGCAGTAGTTAGCTTGCGTTATCAATTCACACTGCTGCAGTTCGCAACAGTTCTTGTCGCCGCAGCGGTGTCCTTCGTTCTGGTCGGATTATGTTTGATGACACTGATGATGACACCGGGTTGCTTGGAAGTGAATAAGTTACCAAATACTTGCGTATACTTAAACAACTACCACAGCGGTTTTCATCACCACTTTTGTCCTTCCATCAACATGATTCTGCAAACATTTTAGGGTGCTCTGCGACGAAGCGCTGGACTATGTCCTTCTCCTTAATGACGTGGTCATCATTGACCTTCCATAATCACCTTTTAACTCGGCCAAACCCCTGCGCAATTTCCGCCCCTTCCTCACCATGTCCTGATGTATTTATCCCTTTCAGCGCTGTTGACCTTAGCTTTGTTGAACACTTTCACTTCTTTATCTTTCAAACGTTCTTTTTCTCATTTCAACGCAAATATGGCTATATGGGGTCGCGTATCAGCCGTCAGTCATCACTTCAAATTGGTTCAAATCGTTGTTCTGCCCGTGTCCTTACCATATCTCAGCTCACAGAGTCATGCTCTCATTGAGCAAGTCGACATGCATTGCCGAAACCTCATTCGACCTTTCAATAGTCCGTGGTACTCACCAGTACTTCTTGGGACAAGATGGCTCCATCCGATTCTGCATTGGTTATTATCGAGCCCGTAGATTAGGACGAAAAGAAAAGCTTATATCCTCTACCGCAGATTGGTGATAGCCTGGACAGTCTCTAAAGCGCGAAATTGTCCTCGTAGGCTGTGGACTCAAGCTAGGGGCAGGTCCCGATGATAGCATTTGATCGTTATTAAACAGCATTTGGTACTCCTGATGGTCAATATCCATATTGTAATACCCTTCGGAGAATGCTACACAGTCATGAAAACTATTTTACGCAGCCCTAAATTGAACACGTTTAATGTAACTTGAACGACATGGTAGTTTTCGCCTTTCGATTTCTATAGACTTCTTCATCACAAATGTTGACGTGCTTGGTGAATGTCGTCCTACAAGTGACCCTGAAAAATTGTGTTAGAAGAGTGAAATCTCAACATTCTTGGCTACATCGTATGCAAAGACACTCGCTCTCAACCAAAACCACACTTCGTACTGTCGCGATGTATGACCAAAACCCTAGACACTCAAACATCTTTCTAGGTTTATCGTGGTTATGCTGTTAATTTAGACGCTTTTACACTTTTTCGTTGTTTATATCGTCCTCAGCATCACTTCTGAGAGACCCTAAGGTATCTCGGTATCGTCTCCTGCAAACGACCCAGCCATTTGGCATGTCCTTCCTTATTCAGACACTATGACATATACCTCAAGTGCGTTCATGTCAGCGTTATAGCCTTCAGCGCCCTTCTACCTCAGAGAGAGTTCGTCGTTGCATACGCCGTTTGTACAATAAAATATTTGTGGGTAAAGCTCCTTGAGAAATAATTCGCGATGTTCATATAGGCAACAATAATTGTGATCAGAGGCGATTATTTGGTGACGATATAGTATATATGTCATGATATAGTACATACATCCGCAAGACATGAAATCTTATGACGACACCCATAAACCAGAAAACTCGTTTATGAGTCGGCTAACTCACTCACTCGGACTCACTTGCGAGTCAGAGTGATCGATCGATCGATCGATTGATTGATTGATTGATTGATTGATTGATTGATTGATTGATCGATTGAAAACTTTATTATTCCACCGAGCTGGGGTGCCCGCCTCTTAACCTACACACAGGTAGGCGGGGGGCAGGACGAAGGAGTCCCCGCGCGTTGAGGACGGTGAGTCTTCGCGGCGTCAACGGCCAGACTGATTGCTCGACGGTGGTGGTCTTCAGCCTCACTGTGGAGGCAGGCCTCCCACGCTTCTCTACTGTCAATCTTTTCCTTGGCCCCTGGGAGCCAGCACACTCCCATATTACATGGTCTGGCGTATTTTTCTCCTTACAAATTTTGCAGAGGACGTCGTTATAGTCCCTCGTCTGAGTTAAGTAGATCCAATATGGTGATACATAATTGCTTCTCTAGAGGCGCCGCCAAATGCAAGTGACCTCCAAAGCAAGAGACCGATGCGGAGGCGTAAAGACTCTTCTATCGGCTTCGTAATGATCTACAATTTCCCTGTACGTGATGATGTTATCATTGATCTATGGAACTGGCTGCTTTAGAGTTGCCCGGTGTTAGAGGGCTCGGCCGAGCTCGTGAATTCCTTGGTTATCTAGGACTTCTTCATGGACCGGAATCCAAATTAAAGATATGTCTCTGCTAAGAGGGTTTTTTAATAGAATTTGGAGGACCTCTTCCGAGATTCTCCCTTTGCTAAAATTTCGGATAGCCAATTTGCTATCGCATTTTATGACTCTCGCTTTTGTACCCGCACAAGCAAGCGCTACTGCAAGCTCCTCGGCTGCACAGGAGTCCCTCGAGCACGTGCAGCACGCTATCTTAACGCACCCGTAGCCATCAACCACCGTCAATACCGCAGCCCCGTCTCTGCTGCAAGCGGCGTCCACGTACGCTACTTTATACGCCGGTGTGTTTTTAAGCTTATTTACTAGAGTCCTAGCCCTGTGAGCTCTCCTCTCTTGGTTGCAGATAAGATGCATATGTTTAGGTAGGGGGGCAATTCGGAAAGGATTACGCACGTCCAAGGGAATGTCATTCTTGCCAGTCGGGGCACCCCTGTCGCATTGGATTCCTACCCATGCCATGATTTTTCTGCCTCTTTTGCACGAGCCTAATATTTCTAACTGAGACACTCGTACTGCCTCAGTGAGCTCAACTAGCGTGTTGTGAACCCCCATTTTGAGAAGGAGGTCTGTCGAAGTCGAGTCTGGGACCCCTAGGGCTCTCTTAACGCTCTTCCTAATGATCGCATCTGTTTTCTCTTTATATTCTTGTTTAAACACAAGATACGGTGTGGCATACGCTATCCGGCTGGTAATAAAGGCTTGCATGAGTTTGAGGAGGTTCTTCTCTTTGAGGCCTCTGCATTTGAGTTCAACTCTCCTATAGATTCCCGTGACCTGCAGCTCGCGTCCTTCTAACTTCTTGATTGTCGTGAGGTTGGATCGATTTCGCTGGACATACATGCCCAGAATTCTGATTTCCTCCGCCTTGGGGACCTCATTTCCCTTTACGAAAGCATTGATGGGTCTGCTGCTTCCAGCGTGTCTCCTTTGATGTTTTGGCTGAGTGATTAATAGCTCCGATTTCCGTAGCGAGCACACCAAGCCTCTGCTGGGCGCATACTCTTCCAACATATTCGCCGCTATCTGTAGTTTAGGTTCGATGGCTGCACCACTCCCACTGTTAACCCAGATGTTCATGTAATCTGCGTACATGCTAGATTTTATCGATTTAATCTTATTGAGCTTCGCCGGGAGACACCTCATTGCTGTGTTGAATAGGAAGGGTGATAGCACGGACCCTTGCGGGGTCCCCTTGCTCCCAAGTGTGATGGGAGGGAACTTTACATCCAGAAATTTTATATTCGCTTCCCTCTGTGACAGAAAGTATTAGAGGTACACATATGCCCTATGTCCCACACCTACCTCTTCGAGGACTGCCAAGATAGCCTTGTGGCTAACGTTGTCAAATGCCTTGGTGAGGTCCAGGCCTAGGATCGTCCTGGTGCCAGTTGATTCGTATCGGTCTAGGATATCACGCTTAAGTCTGTGCATGACATCTTGTGTTCTTAGCCATGGCCTCAATCCAGCCATTTAAAGCGGCCAGAGATCGTTCTCCTCCGTATACCTGGTGAGTCTCGTTTGAACAAAATGCTCCATCAATTTCCCTACACACGTGGTGGGGGAGATATCCTCTTAACTCATGTTCAGATTAAGCTGGTACAGGAGCAGGAGGAGTGACTTGGGTGTTGCATGTTTTGGGAGCCTCTGCGGTGCTCTTCTCTGTCTTTAGTGCAATCACTTGCTTTTGGGTTTCTCTCAGCAATTGTTCTAACCTCATGTTTGCTTTCTTCTGCTCCTCTGTTTCTTCTGTACATAAGCTAATCTCATCTTTCTCAGCATGGAAGCCCTTGCTACCAAAACTTACCAAGTGGGTATTTTCTTCTTTCTTCATTTTTCCCCACGGGTCCTTGGGATCGCTTGGTGGCAGGCCGGGTCCCCAGCCCTGTTTAGCAGGTCCTCGGTCCTGGTCATCAGGCCCCTTGGCTCGAGTCTGCGGGCGGCCCCCTCCGGACCACGAACTGGACCTCCTTCCGTGTCTCGAACTAGGTGTCGCTCTCGACTGCTGGGCCGGCAGGTCGCTGGTAGCATACCTTGATCTGCATCGGTGCTCCTCTCTCGGCGCGGAAGTGGTGGCCTCAGGCTTGCCTTGAGTGGAGACTTGCCCCTGCAGCTTCTCTTGTTGAATCTTCTTCTCCCATAATTTATTTCTTGATGATGTACGGCATGCGATTTATCTCCCGCCACTTGTTGCCTCCTAGGAGGTGGGCTTTCTTGCATAGCAAGCATCCAGGCTCGCAGCTGCGACTTGGTACCGGGTTTTCGGCTCCGCGCTCCCGACATCTGACGCCTTCGGGGTTCCTGCAAACGTCCACGCAATGTCCAAGTTTTCCGCAGGTGACGCACACTTCACATTTTTTATTGTATATGTAGCAGCGTGTGGGGAAGCATCGGAGGTAAACTTCCATCGGTACTTTGCAGTCTTCGAACAGGAGCTACAGATTTGCATTTCGCCCCATGTCTTCTGACTCCAATTATCGACGGGTTTTTCTTATTTATTCTATGTGGATCGAGGATTTCCTACTGAGTTGTATCCAACGGGATGTCGTGGATAACACATTTCCCTTCGTTTTCTGGCGTGGCAATATATGCCTTGGTCTTAACCATCGCTCCACCGACGCGAAGTGCCGTGATCGCAGCGTACTTGCTTCCTCGCGCCGCGTCTAGCGTAGCTATCATGATCGACTGCTGCGTCAGGTTTGGTGTTGCTACGTCTTCGTCTGCAGCCTCCGGGTAACCCCGGCTGCCTGTGCCAGGTATACGTGCACGCGCAGTCGTCCAACTTCCTCCAGGATGTGATTAATACATCTTTTCCGGCGTATAATAATTTTCTCAGCACCTTCGGAACCACTGCTTGCTGCTTCTCGACCAATCTTGCAGCCAGCTTCTTCCTAAGCCGGGGGTTAGGCCTCGTACTGCTCCCCATCGGCTCGTCCACGGCGGATTCGTCGCCGTGCCCGGGGGTGAAACGGCCCTTTCTCCGAATAAACCATATTTCCCCGCTTGAAAGCTCGTCCGGGGCAGCGGCATCGTCCACGGTCTCCAGGCTCATATTAGCTTGCGAGCACCGCACGGCCTCGCCTAGGCCTCGGCTCGGCCCCTTCAAGTGTGGAGCTCAGCTGGCCGAGCTCTGCCTTCAAATGTCCGTAAAAACAAAAAAAAAATGCGCCTACCGCCAGAAATCCGGTATCCCCATGTATCTTGTAGGTTCCGTCGCTCGTAAGAAGAATTTCTGCGAAAAGTCTGAGTGAGCCTTCACCCTGTAAAGCCCGAAAACAGTTCCCCAAGAAGAAATACTGAATCAGATTGCTGATAATATTTCTGGCTTTGAAATGTACATTTGTGGAAAAAAAACAAAGCAATTTGTTTTGTTTTAATTCATTTATGTACAAATGTATTCATTAGTAATTGTGTGTTAAAATATCCAGAGCTGACACTTCACCCCTGCATATCAAGAACCTGACTATGGATTTTGCATTTCTTCGTTTGCTTCGTCTCAATCAGCTTTTTTTTTTTGCGGTATCAAACTCAGCGTAGCATGTACGATACAGTGCGAAGTGCTGGGTTCAGCGAAAAGTTTTTTCGAGTGAACCTGAGTGAGTTCTGCCTATATTGCGGATATATGAGACCCATCGTTGAAATTATAGTGACGGCCGAAAATTATACCCAAGCGACGCGTAAAATATCAGGCAGAACTGTATATACAAAAGAAAGAATAACATTCCAGAACTTCGCAGCCACCGAGTTATGAGCATCAGAACCGTACAAAGCTCGGATCTCAACTGCGTCCTCAAAATCACTATACCCTTCCATTGCTTCACTTGAAGAAAAGAGCGCAACGAAGACGCGGGCTAAAAGAGGAACATATACGACGGACAAGGCGCTCGAAGGTGGCGCAAAGGCACAGTGTTAATCTTCTCTTCAGTGCGCCGTGTAAGTTGGCCAAGGTATGCCCTATGCTGACAAAGGCCAAACCCGAACCATGCTCTAAGAAACATGCAGCGCAGTACACGGCTTGCAAAAATAATGTTGTATATGAGATACCCATAAGTTGCCAACAGCTTTGTATCGGTCAAACCGGACGGTCCTTTAACGAAAGGGCGCGTAAGCACAATTGGGCCGCAAATGCGGGGGGCCATCTGGCAGAACACTGCAAACGTGACAATTGCCGTCCGGAGCTTCGTGACACCAGGTTTCTGGCACGGTCTAGAGATAGACTAGAACGGGAGATATTAGAAGCTTTCTACATTGAAAAGGCCGAGGGCACGTGCATTAGCTACCCTTCAGGGACGCTTGCCGAAAAAGAGATAGCTTTTTTAATGAGATAGGGAAATCATGATGTCACGGTGGGCCATTCTAGGTTGTATCTATTTAAACATAGAGTTTCTTCTAAAAAACTTTTAATTAGAAGTAGCGCCTTGTCCGTCGTACATGTTTCTCTTTTAGTCCGCGTCTTTGTAGCGCTCTTTTCTTCAAGTATGCAAAACCAACTCGCCCACATCAAGCTTCTGCTGCCATTGCCTCACACACGCACATCCAGTTCACAGCTATGGGTACGCAATAGATTCAACGCCCGGCCATCGTACCACCGGCGAAGCTTATGCTAGGCATACAGAGCGCGCTTCCATCCCCCTTCCTGTGCGGTGATTCTCGATTTGCTCCTAAATCTGTGTCACTTTTTGCGCCTACATGAAACGATGGAGAGAGTCTGGGAAGGAAACTTGGGAAGCCTCACAGAAGAGTGCGAATCATTGGGCGCTATTGGAGTCCAGCTTTGGCTTTCACCTTCACCTTTGGGCATTACTCAAACTACGCCAAACACTGCGGCACCGGCAGCGTAGCAAGAAATGAGCGCAATCTAGGCAGCGTGCCGCGTTTTGTCAGCACAGTCAGTGTTGCTCTTCAGCACGCACTCGACCTGATTTCTCTGTAACCCGTGCGCATGGTGCCCTGAATGAGCGTCGGTGCTGTTGCTTTGCTCTGATGCGAAGCTGTAGGGTGTCCAGCGAGACTGTGAGCAAAGTTTGATGTCACGGCTGTTCACTGGCAGTGCTTCGTGCGCATCCCTTTTTCTGTGAAGTTTGCGTATTGAATAGCACTCCTGTTGATTCTTTGAAGCGACTGCGGACTTACCGAATTTTCAGTTTTCATGGTCTAACTTTCAGAGAATGGAGGTGAGTCGTACTTTCAGCAGTGTTTTCGTGTATTTTAAAATAGCCATCGCTTCAGTATTCTTCAGGCAAAGCTTGTAATGCCTCACTCCTGTCGGCGTCGGAGCTGTTGTTGCCTTACAACATAACCCAAGCCGCGGAAAATAAAACTGCTTGCTGAGTTGCGAGACCTGCACGCCAATCGATTCAGCCAATGTCAGTTCCTCATACCGCACCTTTAAAGCGGGGTTTTATATATATCAGGAAGTACACTCAGCGCAAGGCGCGAGCGATTCACACACGTGCCCTTCCATCAAGAGGAGCGAAAGATATGACCACGTGTTCGCTCACTTCGCGCCAGCAGTTTCCCGCCAGTTCAGGCCAGACAGTCAGATAGAGACACCACCTTTGGATCGTTCTGCCAAAGTGCAGGCTGCATAGAACGAACGGGAACGGGCCGCGCGTGGTGCGCTCGGCCGAAGATTAGTCGGCGTTTGATGGAAGCCGCCGCGAACTTGCTCGAGAAAGGGCTTGTCATAAACGTGCCGACCTGACCATGATGAAGCGCGAAGTCTAGGCGCTACGACAACGAAGAGCCGCGGATCACGAGCTTCGCTTGCACTCATCTTAACAGTAGTGGAAGGGTGGCCAGGTTTTTTATACCTAATGTATAGAAACATGCCATTTCTCTTGTGAAGCAATCTACTACAGCTGCTATTTAAATGGTGTTGCTTTGACTACTTTTTCGATCTTTTCAGGTAAATGTTATTTTTATGTGAAATATTTTCACGTTTGTGTTAGATGATCACATATGGAGATATGTTCATTTTTATATAGCGAATTATGGGGTTTCACGTGCCAAAACCACTTTCTGATTATGAGGCACGCCGTAGTGGAGGACTCCGGAAATTTCGACCACCTGGGGTTTTTAACGTGCACCTAAATCTAGGTACACGGGTGTTTTCGCATTTCGCCCCCATCGAAATGCGGCCGCCGTGGCCGGGATTCGATCCCGCGACCTCATGCTCAGCAGCCCAACACCATAGCCCCTGAGCAACCGCGGCGGGTTTAACGAAACATTCCGACGCCGGGAGTCGAACCCGGGCCTCCTGGGTGAGAGCCAGGTATCCTAGCCACTACACCAAGCCGGAACCATTTTTATATTTTATTTGCCGACATTGCTATGCCCAGAATATCAGGTTCTTTGTTGTTTGTTCAATACTACATCGTTTTTCTTCAAAATTTGTCGCAAGTCATTCCTTGTGGTCCTTGTAGTCCTTGTGATCTTTATAAGACCTAATATTGCTCCTTTGTATATAATGATATTGAGAAATGTTGTTTTTGCGTGTTGGTAACATTCTGCCCCAAAATCAGAATATACAATCTAGGTAGAAAAGACGTTGTAACTAGGCTCAAACCATGCGATTTTCTATTTACAAATAGATATATCAGCACCCTTATTGGTTTCAGCTTACCTTCTATGGTTTTCACAGATTGAGTACGGATGACGATAAAAGCAAAGATGGGAAAGCGGGAATGCAGAGACTGGTGCGTCGAGGCACCGCACCTTGTGCTCCATAATCTATATCTAGTAACGACAAAGCCTGTCAAGATGGCTGTCGTTATGTGTAAGTCTGCTGTGGCTGTAAAAATAAACTTCAATAACTGACAGTCATGTGAAAACATCCACTGATTTCTTCCGTGTGCCAGGTAATACAGCTGTGGTATATATATATATATATATATATATATATATATATATATAGGGCACTCCGGACGTGAGTTGAACCGAATGCATGTTGTTGGCACTGGCCTAGAGTTACTCAGGCAAGTTTATTTCCCCTTAAGGAACGGATTCGTTATTCGTAATGTTTGTGTAGTCAACTTGCTAAGTGTTGGCTGCGCACTCCAAGTGTTATACGCAATGTTGTGGAGCACCTTGAGAAGCCTCTCAATAGTTTCCGACACGATATGTATCACGTGGTCCTTCCGCGTTCCAAAGAAAGCCCGCGAAATATTAAAAGATACCTAATGACGAGGCGCTTCCACCCCGTCACGTGGTATTTGCTGTAATATTGTACGGTGTACTATGTATTATTGTATTGCTGTAATATTATTGTGCTGCTCCTAAACACGCGATGGATGAACAAGGTCGGCTACAGACAGGTCGGCAGCGAGACTGGCCCGCTACAGGGCGTTATGTCTGGTGTAGGTATCTGGGCATGCGGCCCTTATAGTATGACGGTGCAAATGCGTACAGCTGGCCGAGCGTTGCCGGAGCGATCAAGCGTCTCAGGCCACGAAATGGAAAAGGCGAAAACAGCATTTTGATTGTGCTTAAAAGAAGGAAAGGGCAAAGCGCGTGGGAGCCATGGAAGGCGATGATGTCTGCTACAATTTTGCGTTTGTACACTAATGACATCGTAGTAGTTTTCGAATTGGCCAATGATGTTACAACTTTCAACCTTAGGGCTCGAATAACAGCGAATAAAGAGACGGGGACAAAACTAACTAATGGAAAAAGAAGATTACGCATGTATTTTACTGCACACATGTCCTGGGAATCCCATGTGAACTCACTAGTTACAAACATTGCTGGAATAACTGGAACAGCTGGTCATCTCAGATGCATTCTTTCTGCAAAACCTAAAATACTTACTTATAGTTCTCTTTTCTGTTCATATGTTAACTACTGCCAACTTATCTGGGGTACAACTACATTTTCGAACCTACAAACAATTTACGTTATGCAGAAACGGTACCTACGCCACGTGTACAATGCTGATTTTAATGCAACAACTGCAGGTATTTTCCATAGAGCGCGTATTATCATCGCTCATAAATTATACCACTATCGTTTAAGTATTAGATTTAAGCATGAAGTGAGATATAACATACCTAACCTAGGTAAACTGGCACAATTACAAAAAAATGAGCACTATTGTGTACCAGACATGGAGAATATTGGAACGTTGTTGCACCCTGCTTGACCTCTGGCATGGAACGTCTATGGTATTCTTTGCCATCACTGTTAAACTATTACCAGTCTACTAATTTTGACTTATTTATTTGTTCCACTGCTAAACTTAGATCTATGTTCGCAGAAGAAGGAAACTGATTTACTTATCCTGGCATTTATTTATTTATTTACTTGTTCCACTGTTTTCGAATCATTGTGTTTTACTTTTGTTCTGCACTGATCAAGTACTCACATTGGTTTGACTGTTTTTCATTGCTGATGCCCAAACGCCGCTCATTACGCGGGGTTGCGGACTCGTCAAGCCGCCTACTGGCAGCTTTTTTTCCGTTGTCCTCCATCTGTAATGTACACGGTGGAAATAAAGATTTGATTTGATTTGATTCCTCAGACGATGACTGTTTTCGCGCTGGCCCCATCTGCTCTCCTTCTGACACTTACTGTCTACCAGACGTTCTTTTTTTTTAGTTTACCGCAAGTAGATCATAACTAATGCACCTCGTTTGAACCAATCCCAGTGAACTGCAATATCCAGCGCTCCTCAGGCGCCCGTATCCTGGCGTGTTCTCCACAGCAACATTATTTGGCTGTGACCAAAGTTGAGCAGCAGATATGGCTTGCTCGAATGAGAAAGAAAAAAGCGAATATGCTTTTGCCTCTAGGTACGTCAAGCGGAAATAGAAGGCCCGCAGCTAAGCTATTTGAATGCTGGCAGCCAGATACGCTTCTGAGCTCAATGACGATTGCGCGTGCATATGAAACGCTGAGACAGACTGGGACGTTTACGAAGAAAGGACATAAACCTTCAATCCCGGGAGACGACATGGAGACAGATATTCCAGGAAAATGTTCTTCAAAGTGTTCTTAGCCTGGGTGCTGAAGCTGGAGTGTCCATGTCTTCAGTGTGGAGAGTACTTAAGAAGAGGCAACTTCATCTGTACCACGTGCAGCTGCACAAGAGGTTGGAGCCCCGCGATTTCTAAAATCTAAAGGACTTTGCAAAATGGATTATGATCAAGACGAAAGAGGACCCAGGTTTTGTCAACTAAATACTGTGGACAGATAAAGCTATCTTCTCACGTAATGCCCAAGTGAATATCCACAACCCTCACTATTGGAGCGACGAAAACCCTCACTGGGTTTGGAAAACACATCACCAATATCAGTGGTGTGTTAATGTGCGGTGTAAAATTTACGGTGGCACTATCATTGGCCCCGTGTTTTTTATAACACTCTTACAGGCGAAAGACACGTCAACGACATCCTTGACGGGTGCTTGAGGATTTCCTTCGCGAAGTTCCCTTGGCTGGCATCAAGGACATCCCGCGCACGGCAGCAGCAAGGCTTGGAAATGGCTACATGAAGTATTCCCACAGCAGTAGATTGGGCGGCATGGGCCTATTGCTTGGCTGGCACGGTCACCAGATTTAACTCCCCTCGATCATTTTTTCTAGAGCTATGTCGTGGATCAAGTATAGCGGACACAAACCACAACATCAGTGAACCTAATAGCAAAATTAAGTCTGCAACTCCATCCCTGATACCATGATCAAGAACGCCTCGGAAAATTGGCCTATGATATGCCTAATGTGCATTGGAGCAGATGGTAAGCTCTTCGAACACGCATTATAATCAAAAGGCGCTGGAAAATCATTCCGGATCTTACGCCACCTCCCCACCCTAACCCATTACACTCCATCGGCAGGCTGCCAGCTCTTACCCATTGTAAGCATCAAAACTTAAGCTATGTTCTTGATGTCTTTCGTCACTTTGGACTCATTATCGCTTCAGCACCAGTCGGCCAGCAGCACGCATTTGCGCCGTCATGCGATAAAAGCCGCATGCTCAGATACCTACACCAGACTGAACGCCCTGTCGCGGGCTAGTCTGGCTGCTGCCGACCTTGTTCATCCATCGCACGCTTGAGAGCAGCACACAAACTGTGCGCGACCACCCCGTCACGTGGTATTTTTTCATATTTCGTGGGTTTTCTTTGGAACGCGGAATAAAGGACCACGGGAGATATATTGTGTGGAAAACATTTTATCGAGAGCTTTGTCAAGGTGCTCTACAACTTCGCGTGTCCCACGCTTGGATTGTACAGTCAATACCTAAAGAGTTGATTAATTAAGCATATCTAAACCGTTGAATAAGGGGAAAATAAAAATAGCGTGTGTAACTCTAGGCCAGTACCAACATTATACATTCGGTTCGATTCGCGTCCGGAGTGCCTTTCATTTTTAAATCTTTGTCTCAAGTTACGTTGGACAACCTGTATATCTGAACGATTACGTGGAAGCGTGAGAAAAAGAGTACAAGTGAGTGCGTGGCAGTGCAGGTTATAAGACGTGAGTGTGAACATGCCTTGGCAGTAAAGCCTGATCTTGCTCTGTAATAATTATTCTTTTAGTGAGTGGGTAAATCGCGTGAGATATCAGCACTTAGTTTAACTAAAATGACGTAGTGGGCCATTCCATAAGGTTTAATGGAGTGTGATCCTAGTATTCCGTTAGTATGACTTTTTCCGTAATTACATAAATCTTCAGAATCACCAGTTACCTTCAGCCTGCGAGTCTAATAGCTGCCCCCGTACGTGTTATTCTGATGAGTCTTAGTACGACAGAATCAGGCTTAGGCTGGTCTTCGTATGTCGTAGTCCGATCATAATCTGAGTGAGTTCAACCTAGTCGAATTCGATGAGTGTGTCTAATGGAGCCCTGCTGAGTAGAATATTGATGGGTCCGGGTCCAAGTGAGCGCAGTTGAGTGCCGTTGAGCGGAATATTGGTGCTTCTGAGTTCGACTGAAAATAATTTTGGTGATTATGAGACAGAGAGATGCAAAGCAAAAAAAGATACTTTTTTGAGTGAATCTGGATGTTTCAATCACATTGAGAACCCATACGGACCCTACGCTACGTTCATTGAGAACCCTACGCCGAATTATATTATGAGAAAGAGTGTCTTGTAATAACTGCACCACAGTTGAACTTTCGTAGCTGCTCCAACAATCCCCTGTATGTTCGCAGAAACCCTGTTGCAGTGGCTATCAATCAGACGACCGCCCTCCGCGCGGCTTTGTCTGTTGCGGATGATGCTCAATTGCCTTAATATATTTAGAATAACATAGCCCTTGTGCAACTTTGGCTCACCTATTCAGAAAAAAAATGACCACAAACCAGTTATAACATACCCCGTGCCCATTTCGTATGTTCGGGCTCATACCCTGTGGTACAGACAGAATCAATGAAGTTCTCTATAAGGCCTCGAAATAGCCAGCAGCAATTTGTTTACTCGGGCATGAATCCAGTGGTCCACTTTGTCGGCTAGACGAGATAGTATGCTGCCCATAAGAAGTAGCCAACGCTAATCAATGTGTCGGGTCGCTGTGTACGTAAAATACGTTAGATACATGTCGTGAACTTCGTGAAGTTTCCGAATAATGGTAATCACTTCAACAAAGTGGAGCGCAATAATTACATAACAGAAAAAGAAAGTCTGGCAGTCATTTGGGCACATGGAGAGTTTCACTCAATTTACACAGACGACCTGGCGAAGTCGCAATTCGCCATCATGTCCTTGGTTCGTGGACTCCTTTAAGAGAACCACGAGGACGTCCTGTCAATTGGGTGTTTCGCATCATTTCACATGCGCGTGGCATATGGCTTGGCAGTAACACATTAATGTCGCTGGTATGCCACGCTCTCCATTGTCATTCAGCACTGCCTTCTTCTCTAGTTCTGAGGCAGTGTCTTCGGTTGACTTTGGTATCGTCGCGTCAATACAACGCTCCTGCGCTACCCATTATCTCTATATACTCTTCGGAACGCAGCATCCCCAATCACTTGTTCCATAGCCGCGCCCTTGGGCGTAACCTTTATATAGGCGCATCTAGCAACCGAGTGATCGTCAGTGGCGCGTTCTTATATTTATGAGTTAGCGTTGGGGTATCTGCACGCAGTTTCGCATATACCTGCAGTTCGTAGGCGCATACTTAATAAAACGTATCAGGTCTAGAATTGTTACGCTTGGCGCCAAATGTTCACTTTTGTTGAACATTTGTTTACAGCGTAAGCTGTAAACTGTTATGGACTCGTCCCAATAGTCGTATCAGTTGGCGATGTTGTCCGCCACCACCGACGCCGGTGTCCGTCGCACCTATCGCCAAGAATGGGAAAAGAAATAGCCTGTTCCCGCCGGATCGAAGCGCGGGAGTCAGCCGCTCCACCACTGAGCCATCCCAGTGCTTGCTAGCTTCCATCCGAAACATTCCCCATGACGCGTCCGAGAAGACACGCTATGTAACATGCGCGCCGTGTAGCGTCGATGGGTGTAGACTTTGAATTGAGTTCACATATTATTATGCCAGGTGGCACGCCATGTAGCAGTTGCATAGGTAGCAGTACAAGGTAGATAGCGAAGGTTTGAGGGACAAAATATTAGGTAGATGTATACAAATGTGCGAGAATGAAAGATAAAACATCTATACCTGATAAAATCAAGCTCGCTAGGATGCTATGTCCCCGCCACGTTTCAACAGCAATGCCAATAACTAATCATCATCATCCTTAGCATTGTATCGCGCCACACATTTTGCGATGTGAAATGAACGCCGCGCAGCGTCTATACACGCAATGGCCATAACTAAAAGCGTGTTTGACATACCTAATTAAGTCAACCATGCTACCTGACTGCTTGTCACCCACCCTTTCAAACCGGATGCTATTAAACGCACTTACTCCTCCTCCTCCTCATCATCATCATCATCATCATCGTCGTCGTCGTCGTCTTCATTAACTTCGTATCGTGCCACTTGTCACGTGATGTCAAATGTACGCTGCGTAGCGTCGATACGCGTGCAATTTTGTACTGCAGTCAATATTACACCAGGCGGCGTGCTATGTAGCAGTTGCGTGGGTAGTGGTACAAGGTAGATAGAGAACTTTTGAGGAAGAGAATGAAAATTAGGATGTATACAGAAATGCCAAAATGACAACCATGTATGCATACCTGATTAAATCAAGCAGGTTAGGTGACGGCCACTGTCCCGTTTCAAAGGGAATGCCATTATTCACTGTCACCATTACCATAAGCATCATATCATGGCATATGTCAGGCCATCTGACATGCGCGCCACGTAGCTTCTATTAGTGCAAACTTTGCGTTGCAGTTACGTTGTATTCCACCAGGTGTCTCTACATGTACCAGTTGTATGTAGTACTTGCATGGTGCATGTAGCTTCGCCTGCCTAACTCAGGCAGGCTAGGTGACTATTTATTATTGCCCAATTTCAAAGGGGATGTCCATAAATCGTCATCATCACTATCATCATCAAGAGCATCTCATCATGCCATGTGTGAAGGGAAGCGATATGTGCACCGCGTAATACCTGTGTTTATTCTTCGGTTCACTTTATGATGCCCCATCGCATGGTACGATCCGTTGCTGAAGAAGGCAATCATTGATTTTGGTGCGCGGCTGCAACGAGGCGATGTCGAGCTCAGTGCACCGCTGTGGCGAGCTCCGCACAAGCCACAACTCATCGTGGACGCCGGGCAGACAGTTCAGATCCTTTTCGTGAAAACGTCGTGAGAAGACTTCGCCGCAAAGACCCTCTAGTGTGTTTTGCCGAAAAAGGAGCTCCTACTTAGCGCTCCTCCAGCTTGCCCTGTGACTGTGCCGCACCGGCCTACGACCGTTTTTATCTAGTGCCTAAAATAACAGCAAAGACACGCTCGTCTCATCCTGACGACAATTTTATACGGCCGCTTTCTCACTCTGGTATTGCCTAAGGCAAATAGAATTTGACAACAGGTCGTTCGTTACATCTAACACTGCTCGTAAATGATGGATCACTCTTGCAATCAACAATCTGAAAGGATGCGCTTAAAGCGGCGTTGGACTTGCAGCCACCACCACTGACGTTACATGCTTTCTATCCCACCGTGCCATTCTTCGATATGTTCAACCTTGGGGATCATCAAATTATGAATGATCACATGGCGTTGACAACCGCACCTCTCCTACCAACTACATCATAGACCACCTGCGCTGCGCAGGTGTCATTGCGAGAAAGACAGCTACTAGTGTAACCATCGTAGCATCGGCTAGTGCAAAGTGAGCTGCCACTAGTGAAATTTCTTTGGCCACTGTGGCTCCCCCCTTGCCACTTTCTGTTGTGTTGCACCACGACATTCAGAGTATTGGGAACCTGGAAAGCATATTCCACCCTTCCATAAAGACAAAAGCAGGAAATATAAAGAAGTCAACTATACGCCTACTCTACGGCATTCTCAACTATAATTTATGCCTACGGTGTTTGGGTGTGCTTCAACTTTAAGCACAGGGAGCAGCGTATGACACCGACTTGGACGAAAGGGTTGGGGCGTTCTCTCGCGGCTGAATTAGCAGTGTTAAATTTGTGTCCACACAATGTTAAATCAATAAAGTTATTTACAATCAAAATATTTAAAGCTTGCTTTATTTGGTGTTCATGCTTCGGAGAATTCTCACTGCCCAGTTATTCTCGCATCAACGATCGCTTCTTGCTGCCTTCAACCGTCTTCTCAGTGCACCGTTGAGTCTTTACTTGACGGTCGCGTTACGTTTATGGTTCAATGATAAGGATTAGGTAGGACACGGTGGTACATGTGTGTCCACTTTCATACGTACGAGCGTGGTGCCGAATCTGACAATGGTTGCCAGAAGAAAGCCATGCCGGTTCGATTTCTGAGTCCATTGCAGAACCGTAAATGAGGCAGTATAAGATAACTTGGGGTGGGCTTCGTTTGAAGAAACAAAAGCGCAGAGGAAAACTAGTTCTGAAGAAAGACACATGAACATGGATAAAAATAAATGAGCGGCTATAGTACACAAGTATCTGTACTTAATATCATGGGCACCGAAGGGACAGAGGTCAAGCCTGTTGTCAACCAAGCGCAGAGCAATTGAAACTGTAAATAGACAACCAGGGGTGATCAGACAGAAAGTGGAAGAAACAGGCATAGCGAATTGAATGCAAATGATGAAAACAAAAAAGATCATGGAGATTTGCAAGAACAGAAATAAATAAATTAGATGGCAAGATATGTAAGATAAAACAAAGGGTGTGGCCTTGATAGTTGAGGCTCAAGGTTGAGGTTGAGGTTCTGGTTTACTAAGGACAAAAACATACTGGAGCAAATGTTCGCAACAAGATGACGCTTGTGTGTGCCGCAACGAAAATCCAGAGACCATTTAGCATATCCTAGTGGAATGCGAAAATATTCACCCAGTTAGACCCGTAGGGAACGTACAGCTACGAGAAACGCTTCCAAGCATCAACCAGTAAGCTACCGAGATAAGCAAGAGTGGTTTAGGGCGTTCGCGAATAAAAAGCACGAAAGAAATTGATACGAGCGGATCCGTTTAAGGCATAGGTACCGGTACAAGGTAGATAAGCTTTTAGGCAGAGAAAAATGATTAAGAAGTTGCACACAAAAATGCCAGATGAAAAGCGCGTATGCATACCTGAGTAACTCAAGCAGGCGAGGTGAATGTTTGTCGCCGCCCCGTTTTAAAGGGGGTGCCAATAAACATTCATCGTCATAGTCAACATCAGCGTTGTCAGTATACAGGGTGACAATTTTTCATATTTAGGAAATTTTCAGAGGCCTCTTTGACATGTAGCGCAATTCTTGTTATTGAGCTGGATTACTTGAAGAGGCGGACATTATTAGCACGAGAATTGTCACAAATATTGACAGAATGAGTTGGGGCTCCCGCACCGCGGGCCGGCACGCGCAATGGTCAGCGCCATGAAAGACGATGAAGCACGTAAACTGCACACTCTTCTTCTTGCCTGCCATTAAATAAAAGCGTCTATTTGGCAAGACTCTGTTTTCAATATACGTTACATTTTTCTAGTGGAGGTGCGCGGTACATGCTACCACTCCCAGATCAAACACCGTCTGCCAGCCCTATACGATGTCCGGTCGAGCTGACCCCTGTTCACGTACGTCGACAAGCCTTCAGAGCGTGCCACCTGAGCATGAGCTCCTGCCCAATCGAGTCAGAAAGATGAGTGCATCAGTTCTGCCTTCTTCCTCAACCACACCGACCGAGGTCGTCCTTAACCAGCGGTGAATCCCCACATCCTTCCATGGGGACATCTTCAAGGATGTTGAGGACTGACTCGATCATCTTGAGCGTGTCGCAGAATTCAAAGGCGGGACTCCAGAGCGCAAGCAACGCAACGCCTACTTTGCCTTCGAGGACTATGCGAGGACATGGTTTGAGAACCGTGATATGGCCCTATCGACATGGGATGAATTCCGACGGCAGCTAATCACCACATACGCCAGCCTAGACCGAAAGGAGCGAGCTGAATCGGCAATTCAGGGGAGAGTACAGCGGTCGAACGAAAGCGTCACAATGTTTGTCGAAGATATGTGCCGACTTTAAGGACGCGCGGATCCGTCCATGCCGAAAGAAGCCCAGTAACTTGATGCGCGGAGTCAAACAAGAGTTATTCGGTGGCCTAATACGCAAGCCAGCAAAGAGCGTTGCAGAATTTCTCGTGGAAGCCATATAAATGGAAAATGCACTGCAACAGCGAACAAAGCAGTACAACCGCAACGTGTCGACCCTATCACGTGGCCCTATTGCTATATTCTTGGACAATACCGACGCCTTTTGGGAGCTAATTAGGCTTGTTGTTCGAGAAAAACTCCAAAAGCTTCAGGTGACTCCAGCATTGGCACCACGATTCGCTCTGGCTGAGGTCGTCCGGGAGAAACTCAGGCAGGCAGTCCAAGTCCCGGACCGAAGCGAGGCACCGCAGCACGAGGTACGGCAGCCACAGCCTCGCATGTCGTATGCGGAAGCTGCGCGAAGGTCGTTCTCCCCGATTTTCACGATGTCAGCGACGTCCCGGACTTTCATGGAGGGCATGCCGTTCAACAAGCAACTGGCGACTTCCGGCCTCGCCTCACGCTATTCATGGCTGAAACACAATTCCGTGATCCCCGGCCACCGTCACCCGCCCGAAACAGGTCTTCCAGCCCCCTCTTCACGCCGACCGCAACAAGGCATCACTCACCCAGCCCTGCCTCCCGGGAAAACTGAGTCCAGCGACTTGCGGAGGTTAGGTCACTGACGTTGCGATTTCTGAAGATCCGCCACTACGACGGCCGCGATATGACGTAATTGAGACGCAGAAGAAAGCAGTGTAGTTCAGTATCAGTACCTTGCGACCTACCAGTTACCATAGATGACCACAAAGTCACGGCGTTCATCGACATGGGTGCGTCTGTTATGAGCCAGAATCTTGCGGGTATGCTGAACAATATTTCGACACAATGGACCGGAACTCAGATTCGTACTGCAGGAGCGTACCTCAGAGCTCAAATTGGCCAGTGCACGTCACGAGTCAACTTTCGGAGCTTAACCTACATCGGCGACTTCGTGATTCTACCTGAATGTTCAAAGGACCTTATACTCGGCATGGATTTCCTTCAGGCGAACGGTGCCATCATCGACCTGCAAGAGTCTAGAGTCAGCTTCACTACTACGCCAACCATAGCGAACAGTAATGACAGCGACCAAGCCATCGCACTTCGTGTTGCTGACGATCGCGTCACGTTGCCACCCAAGAACAGCGTACTAACCCTTGCCCGATGCGACATGGAGGACGACGCCGAAGGAATTACTGAGGCAAACACCCCCTGCTTCTCGAGTGCCACATTTGCATAGCCAGAGGGCTTCTTCAGGTGCGAAACATATGTTCGGTCCTTTTTCTGACAAACTTTAGCAACGAGTATCGGCATGGTACCGTGAGGAAAGACAATCGAATTTGTTCGCGACATCATTGATGTTACTGATATTGCCACATTGGAAATCGCATCGTCTCAGCAATCTGAGTTACCCAGACTGAAGGAACGGATTCACATTAATGCTCCTCTGCCAGACAATCAGAAAGAGCGTCTACTAATTCTCGTGAATGAATTTGCGGACTATTTTTCAAGGTCATCCAAAGTATGGCGCACGTCCATCACAAAGCACCTCGTTATTGCACACGAGTACGCGCGTTCTGTTCGTCAGCATCCTTACAGAGTGCTTCCAGTGGAAAGAGGAGCTATCAAGCTTCAAGTCAAAGCGATGCTCCAAGACGACGTGATCCAGTCGTCCACAAGCCCGTGGGCCTCCCCTGTAGTGTTAGTCAGAAAGAAAGACTGCACACTATGCTTCTGTGTAGAACACAAAAAGATGAACCATGTCACCAAGCGCGATGTTTATCCATTGCAACGCATCGACGACGCATTGGATCGTCTATAACATGCCAAGATTTTTTTTCTTCAGAGTATCTTAAATCAGGGTACTGGCAAATCGAAGTTTATGAACAGCATCGGGAAAGAACAGCGTTTTTGACACCTGATGGGCTATATGAGTTCAAAGTTCTCCCCTTCGGTCTCTGTTCCACACCTGCCACTTTTCAGCGGATGATGGATACCGTGTTTCCTAAACTCAAATGGCAAACCTGCCTCGTACACTTGGACGACGTTCTATTCTCGAGCACGTTTGACGAACGTCTCGCACGACTCGAGAATGTCCTCGCTGCGATCCGCACCGCCGGCCTCACCATCAAGCCTGAAACATGCTACTTCGGGTTCCAAGAGCTCAAATTTCTTGGCCATCTCGTTAGTCCTAAAGGCATCCGACCAGACCCCGACAAGTTAGCTGCCGTTGCCGAGTTTTCACCACCCACAGACAAGAAGGCTGTCCAACGCTTCCTACGTTGGTGTGTATATTATAGGCGCTTCGTTGAGGGATTCTCGAGAATTGCTGGGCCTCTGACACGGCTTACCCGTCACGATGTGCCTTTTATCTGGGCGGACGAGCAGCACCAGTCGTTCAATGAATTGCGTAAGCGTTTGCAGGCAGCCCGAATACTTGCTCATTTCAACGAAGACGCTGACACTGAAATTCATACTGACGCCAGCAACGCGGGTCTCGGCGCCCTGCTTGTGCAGTGGCAAGCTGGTGGGCAACGCTTCATTGCTAATGAAAGCGGCAGTCTCACGAAGGCTGAGAAAAACTATACAACCACTGAAAAACAATGCTTGGCGGTTGTCTGGGCAATTGGTAAATTCCGACGCTACTTGTACGGTAGACCTTTAAGGCTGTTAGCGGTCACCACGCCCTGTGCTGGCTAGTCAACCCCAAAGATCCTTCAGGCAGACTAGCCCGTTCGAGCCTGCGCTTACAAGAGTACGACATTGCACCTGTCTAATGATCTGGAAAGAAGCACAGTGACGCTGACTGTTTGTCTCGCGGACCACTCCCTACGACGTGATCGGACCCTGCCCATGACTTCCCATTTGTCGGCGTTATCCACGCCTTAAAGATGGATCTGAGGCTGAACTGCTGCCGCTGATCGAGCACCTTCCAGTAGCTGAAGGTGTTTTACCCTCGCTCACTCGTACGCAGCTTATCATCGTAGTATTTGCAGAGCAACGTCCTTTACACGAAAAACTGCGGAAGCGGTCCAAATACGTACCTCCTTGTCGTGCCGTCGGTGCTGCGCAAAGACATTTTCCAAGCCTGCCATAATGAGCCATGCGTACGACACCTGGGACTCGCTTAGACATTAGCAAGGATACGACAGAAGTATTACTGGCCCTGCTTTTTTCTTCTGTGCAACGATACGGGAAGACCTGCCACGATTGTCAGCGCCGCAAGAAAGCACCAGGTAAACCGGCCGGCTTTCTCCACCCTGTGCACCCTCCTCAAGGACCATTCCAACAAATAGGAATGGATCTACGTGAGCCATTCCCACTGACTTCCTCGCGCAAAATATGCATAGTCATCGCTACCGACTACCTAATCCGGTATGGGGAACGGAAGCTATTCCGCAAGCAAACTCGTATAAAGTGGCTAAGGTCTTTGTACGCCACATCGTCCTACGACATGGTGCACCGTCTGTTCTCATCACCAACCGCGGTACAGCAATTACAGCCGAACTCGTGCAGGGCGTTGTCTAGCTGACGCATAGCTCTCACTGCAAGAGCACTGCGTATCACCCTCAAACCAATGGATTAACGGAATGTCTGAACAGAATGCTGGCTGGTATGCTCTCCATGTATGTCTATGTCGAGTACAAGACTTGTGACGAGAATTTGCCCTATTAGACCTTCACGTATGGCACTGCTGTACAGGAGACTACACAGTTTACGCCGTCCGACCTTTGTATACGGGCACCACGTCACGTCAACACTTGACGCCATGCTACCTCTGGCTGATAGTAGCCCGACCAGCGAACACGTGGAAGAGCTCTTACAACGAGTCGAAGAAGCACGCCAGTTTGCTCGGCATTGTGTCCCGAGCCATAGCGTACCGACACCCTTCGATACAACCAGGGTCGACGCGACGTCCATACAGTGCCGGCGCCTGAGTGTAAGTCTGGACGCCCACCCGTTGCCGTGGACTTTCCGAAAAGTTGCTCCACCGGTATTTCGGTCCCTATAAGGTTACACGCCGCCTCAGTGACGTGACCTACGAAGTCGTCCCCTGCAGTTCTGATCCCGGTTCACTCTGTCGTGGTCCTCGCGCTGAAGCTAAAATAATGGATTTTACGTGCCAAAACCTCTTTTTGATTATGAGGCACGCCGTAGTGTGGGAGTTCGTAAATTTCGGCCACCTGCGGTTCTTTAACGTGCACCTAAATCTAAGTACACGGGTGTTTTCGCATTTTGCCCAGATGGAAATGCGGCCGCCGTGGCCGGTATTCGATCCCGCGACCTCTTGTTTAGCAGTCCAACACCATAGCCAGTAAGCAACCATGGCGGTTAGCTGTAGGTGTTCATGTGGTGCGCATAAAATCACACTATGCGCGTACACCCGTGAGCAAAAGTATACGGATCACGGGAGCGCATGCCAAACTGCATCGACGCGCCGTCTACCGACGCGGTGCCTGCTGTCGAGAGGGCCGCTAGAGCAGCGGTCCGCATGCGCGTCCCATCATATCTGCTAGCCTGACATGTAGCTTTGCCTGACGTGGTTATGGTGCTCGTAGACTGAACGTCCACTGGGCGTCGTTTTCTCTTCTGCGTCGCATCTGGGCCATTGTTTTACACAGCGGCTGCGGCCCGGCTGGCACGCGCGTCCGCCGCGTTTCGCTTTCATTCCCCGCCCGCCTCCCTTGGGGGGATTATCGCGCGCCGCTCTGCCTTCTTTGACGCCTTTAGATGACTCGCGCAAACCGTCTTTCTGCGGCGTTGTGTTGTCTCGAACTGTTCCAATGTTTGCTGCCGCAGGTAGAAGCAAGGTTTGGCAATCGGTGTCCGCCGTCGCGTTGAGAAGTAGAACTGAGTTGCAGGCGCTACTATGCTCCGCAAGCAGCAGGATACTAAAAGTAGAAATGAGCGGCACCGTACAGCCTTCATTTCTCCAAACCCTTCAACAAAGCTTGAACAAGAAATGCACGCGAGGGTGTCACTACAGACAACTGCGGCAACACTGACACATGCGCGAGAATATAAAATGAGGTGCAGCTGTGCGGTGCACGCTGCCGTGAAGTTCCAATTACAGTTTCCCCCTTGCGAATCGGGTCGGGGTGGCCGACCTGAGTCACTGCTCTGGGTGACAACAGACAGACTCCGGTCTTGAGGGCACTTACGACAAACCAACACGCTGCTGTTATTTTCGGAGATTATAATTTTCACAACTGTATGCATGATTTCACTACGCTGTCAATTTTCCATAGGCAGCGATGACGCCTCGGAGGTGCCGTGGTATCCACTCGTAACGCGATGCCATGAGGAGACCCCGACCAGTGATTCAGGTTGGTCACCCCGACCCGATTCGCAAGGGGGGAACTGTAATTGGAACGCCATGGCAGCGTGCACCGCACAGCTGCACCTCATTTTATATTCTCGCGCATGTGTCAGTGTTGCCGCAGCTGTCTGTAGTGACACCCTCGCGTGCATTTCTTGTTCAAGCTTTGTTGAAGGGCTTGAAGAAATGAAGGCAGTACGGTGCCGCTCATTTCTCCTTTTACTATCCTGCTGCTTGCGGAGCATAGTAGCGCCTGCAACTCAGTTCTTAACGCGATGGCGGTCACCGATTGCAAAACCTTGTTTTTACCGGTGGCCGCAAACATTGTAACAGTTCGAGGTAATACAAATCTGAAGGCGTCAAAGAAGGCAGAGCGGCGCGTGGTAATACCACCAAGGGGGGGAAGGAAAGAGAAGCGCGGCGGACGCGCGTGCCAGCCCGGCCGCAGCCGCTGGGTAAAACAATGGCCCAGATGCGACGGAGCAGAGAAAACGACGCCCCGTGGACGTTTAGTCTACGAGCACCATAACCACGTCAGGCAAAACTACATGTCAGGCCAGCAGATATGATGGGACGCGCATGTGCACCGCTGCTCTAGCGGCCCTCTCGACAGCAGGCACCACGTCGGTAGACGGCGCGTCGATGCAGTTTGGAATCGCTTGATCGCGGATCCGTCGTGACAGCGTAAGAAAATCTTGGGTTCCTCCCCGGGGACGTAGCCTCTGGGTCTTCGACCCCTGCGGCGATCTTTTAGGACCAAAAGCTCCGAGTTTGCCGCCGAGCAGTTGAGTCCCATCTCGCCTAGCGTGCTTTCCACGGCGTGTATGCTCTCCCACAGCCTGATGTGCGTTTGGCCTACGTTACTGTTGGCGCTCCATATGGTTACGTCATCGGCGTATATTGCAAAGTGTATACCTTCTATACTCTCCAGTTTCCTCGCGATTCTGGTCATTGCTAAATTAAATAACATGGGCAAAAGTACGGCCCCTTGCGGGGTGCCCCTGTTTCCCAGGTTCATCACCTTCGATTTTAGTTCTCCTAGCGTGAGGCTCGCTTGCCTATTGCCCAGAAACGTCTTGACTACGCTGAATAGCCTCTCCCCCAACGCCAGCTCGGACAGGACCTCAAGGATGGCCTTGTGCTCTATGCGATCAAAAGCTTTTTCGACGTCTAGCCCCAGAATCGCTCTCGTGGGCACCGGGCTAACGTGTATGTGCTGGTGTTTGATCAGGAGCATGGCGTCCAGAGTCGATAGTTCGGGGCGGAAACCGATCACGTTATACGGGAGTATGTCATTTATCTCAGCGTATCTAGTGAGTCTGTTGAGAATAACGTGTTTCATAGCTTTACCTATGCACGATGTAAGCGAGATTGGACGTAGGTTATCCAGATGGAGCAGTTTTTTACCCCGTAATGGTATGAGGATGGTGTTGGTCTTCTTCTCTTCCTCCGGATAGTCTCCTTTTCTCCACAACTCGATGAAATGATCCGTCAAGAAAGTGATCGGCTCATCGTCTAGATTCATTAAGACTTTATTGGTAATACCGTCGGGTCCGGCTGCCCATCTACTAGAGAGACCATGGAGGGCGGTCTATACCTCACCCTCGGTGAAACCGCGGTCCATTTCCTTGCATGGTCCTCCCATGTACTCCACGCGTTCGTCGCTATCGCCCGTTTGTTTGAGCGGGAGATATTTGTCCGCGAGCTGTCTCATGACTACCTCCTGAGTCGTGTACTGGCTGACTTGAAGTACTAGTTTTGTAATTGCCGTTCTCTTGTTTTACTTAGTGTCACTCTCGTTCAATAGATGCTTGAGGATGTCCCAACTGCCTCCATGTTTGATTCTGCCGTCTGCCAAGTTGCGAACTTCGTCCCACTGCTGTTTCACAAGCCATCTCGAATGCTCCTCCATTTGTCCGTTTAGCAACGCTATCTTTTTCCTGAGCTTTCGATTCAGTCTTTGCGTTTTTCATCTTTGCAGGATGGATTGTTTGGCTTCGATCAGATGCGCGAGCCTACTGTCTATGTTCTCTATGTTTTCTTCGGTCTTAATTTCTTTAGTGGCCTCTTTGAGGTCCTCTTCGAGCTGGTTGATCCAGGTCTTGAAGGACTGCCTGCCCGCTTCTATCAGTTCCGATTCTAGACTCTTCGCTCTAACTTTCCTAAACAGGTACCAGTCTGTGCACCGAAACGTTCTAGTCTCTTGTTTCGGCACACCTATACCTATGTGTATGATATAGTAGTCGCTGCCTAGATCGGTGCCCGAGTTCTCCCAACTAGCTTGTTTCGAGTTGTTGACAAAAGTTACGTCGGGTGTAGAGTCCCTGCACGTGGACGTGCCACAGCGGGTGAGGAAAGCCGGATCTGTGATCAGGCACAGTCCCAGGTCCGTGACAAGGTGCCATAACCCCTTACCTTTCTTTGTATTCCAAGCGTATCCCAACGCTTGGTAGGGGGCATTAAAGTCCCCTCCGATGATCAGCGGGGAACTCTTTGCGATTGCGAGTTCCTTGTTGAAAAGTGCCCTAAAGCTTTGTTTCTTTTAGGTGGGACTGCTATAAATGTTTAGGCAGAATATTATCTGCGCCCTGCCCTTCTGCCTTTTTAGTACGACTTCTACTAGGACATACTCGATTTTACTCAATCCGAGATGGATATCGTGTTCGATAAAGGGTAGCTTTTTGTCAACGAGGGTGGCCAATCCCCTCCCGCAATCTTTTTTTCTAGATACCGATTCGTACCCGGTTAGCGTTACTTCGTCCGCTAAAGTTTCCTGCAGCATAATTACTTTTGGTTTGACCCCCATCGTTCTAATTAATTTGTCCAGAGATGCCTTTTTTTAGGAGTCCGCGTCAATTCCACTGCCACAGACTAAAACTGTGGGCGCTATCCATGATTATTGGCTGGGTTAGTTTTGCGGTTACCCGCGATCGATCCCTTTGAAGCGCCCGCTGGTGTTGCGGAGAGCAATTTTATGCTTTGCGATTCTTACGGCAAGAATTCATCATCGTCCCATCTCGTTTCGAGTTTCATGAATCGCTGTTCGGCCGTTAACGTTCATTTCCATAGTTTATCCACTTTAAAGTTAGTCCTTTCCGTCGTGTCTCTAATTTCTTTGATCACCTCTTTCAGCCTGCTGAGGATTGAGAAAAGCGAGTCAGTTTCGGGGCTTTTTGTTGCATCAGATGACGTGCCTTCCTTCGTCTTCTAGATGTTTATCCGTAAACGTCATGCGTCCTTCTTCCCTCCACGACGAATGTTAACCTATTAGCACCATTGTATCTGTCTACTTAAAACATTGAGCCGCCCTGTCACACTATCTGACAGTTCATTGTGAAAGTGTATGACAGGAATAGTAGGAGGCTGACATCGATGCACGTATTGTACTTGATTTACCGACGCTTTCAATTTGAAGTGATATACGTAGTTTTCGGAGGTGTAAAAGAATGAACCATGTCTTTTCAGCTCCTGTATACGACGTCAGTGCCTGCAAAAGATGTTGTGGTGTATGCCCAGTTCCACCTTGCGTACAAAACAGAAGAAATGACCCACCTAAAACCACTGCAGTCTATCACTTCTTCAGAGAAGGCGGCAAATGTGCCATGGTCAAGACGAGTGGCTGCAAAGGAAACTTCTACCCCACCGTGGACAAGTGTAACCAGTGCTGCAAGTAGTAAAATGAGATCCTACATCTTGAATGATGGCCTCTTCATTATAACTATTTCGCAGAGCGCGCATTTAAAAACACGGGCGAAGAATAGACATAGACAGGGGTAGACTACAGAATAGATATAGACATGGACTAGACTAGAGAATAGAAATGGACAGACATTAGCCGTTTAGTTGAGATTTCTCTCGATTACTATATGAACATACCGAAAGCTGCCCCTTTGATTCACGAAGTAGTCTTTTGCTGCTTTGTTATTTTTATTTGAATAGTCTATCATAAACGTAGGTTATCAATCTACTTCTGGTCCTGTTGTCCGCGCTGGATATGGTTACAGAGAACAACAGTTGCAAACACACCCATTCTCACACCCATGCTCTGCTGTGCATCAGACATTCTGAAATGCTGAACAGTATATATTTGATGTCATGTAAGCTCTATATTTCCGATTTAATTAAAATTTCATCCATGAAACAATGAAGCTAAGTTGAAAAATTTGTTTCCAGAATGTACATTATATACCGAAATGAAACTCTTGCTTTTACAGCGAAGCATTTTTTGCCTTTTGCTGCGACTTTAGCGCTTCTGCTGCTGTTGCTTCCTTGCACGCCGCGTCGGGGTGGGGGGGGGAGAGCTCCGCTTACACTGATACTGACGGTACGTGGGATCCACACAGTTTTTAAGTACCATTTAACTGTTAGTCGTACTGTGGACTCCGCACTAACTGTCATGAAGGCAGTAAGGAGATATTTGGCAAACATAGCCTGAGAAAAAAATACGGCTCTTTTCCTAGCCCTCAACAGTGTTCTTACATCAACTCTGTTTTAGTTATTGGTTGTTAGAAGTATTTTACGCTCTGCTATAGATGTTGACTGCCTTTATATTCTTTTTTTGTTTTTTTCTTGGCTATTTTTTCTTACTGACACATCTTGCCACATCTCACAAGATTGAAATGTTGAACGGCTCATGAATTACGCCTGTATGGTGTTTCGTTCTGTTCAGGTGCTCACACAAGCACTTGCGCTGATGCGGACAATTGATTTCTTCGTACAAATGTTACGCTAAACAATAAGCATGAACTTCAAACTTCATCTAACCCGTATAAATTCGAAAAGTGGAATAAGAGGCCTGTGAGCTGGTATTCAGATTGTGATACTTAAGAACCTCACAAAGTTCACTATCATTTTGCTGAGTGGCGTGAACCTTTCCAAATGAAGATTTGCGAAGATAAAAAGCGTTCTTCAGGAAGCAAGAAAGAGGAGTGCCGCTGCAGTACACGCCTAGTAAATGCGTCGTTTTCACGGTGGCAATACGTTGTGTGGCTATATACAGGGGGTCCCAGCACATTTCAGCCAGAGTTTAAATATATGCGAATGCTACGTAGTTGGACCGAACCACTGTAATGTTGTTTGCCGTCGTTTGGAGATACCCAAACAATATTTTACTCCGCCTAATTAGAAATTAGTCATAGTTATTTTCTCAACTTCTCAAACATTATAATTACGTCAACAATGTCATTGAGAAAACTGTAGAGCGACATGACAAACTCCTGACACAGTCTTCTGTTGCTGAATACATGCTACATCAAAGTGTTTTTCCGAGTGTGCGAGAATCCTGCAAATGCACGCAGAAGTGCCGCGCGACTGGGTGTTCGAGATACTTTGCTTGCATTCGCGGGCTTCTTTCACGCTCGGGAAATACTTTTGAGTATTATGTGTAGAAGAACGGAAATCTATATGGGGAGTTTTTCATGTTGCTCTACAATTTTCTGAGTGACACTGTTCATGTAATTATAGTAATTGAGGTTTTGATTAATAAATTCGGACTAATTCGCTACTTAGGCGGAATAAAAAAAATTAGTATCTCCAAGTGACGGCAAATAACATTACCTTGGTTTTGTCCAGCTACGTGGCATTTGCATATTTTTATACTCTGGCTAAAGTTACTTGGGAGACCGTCTAGAATCAACGCTAATGCATTATCTTAGACAGTCATCATCAGATGAGTTCTTGCGCATTTCTTTTAATTTTACCTAAACTTGTAGAGCTATAGCGAAATCGGTGTTATTTCCAGGTAAATAAAATGATAACACATGCCGCACTACAGTATTGTGTGCATTGAGCACAGGACATGGTTTTTCAAATTAAAAAAATGGGACAGGCTTTTATCCTGCACTGCAAATATTCTAGACAAACAACGGTTATAACAATGGCTACGAGCATTAAGAAATTTTGAATATGATCTAACATCAGTTTAAGTGACCTACCGGCATTCGCTGTACTACCGCCATACTCCATTTCATTATATCTCGATCAAAGCCGCGCGCTGATCCCGTAAACATATATATATATATTAATATATATATATATATATATATATATATATATATATATATATATATATATATATATATATATATCGTGGAAGGAGCGAGGTGTCACGTGAGTGCTCTGAGACTTCACTTCTGGTGTCGCACATATCCCTACGCATTTGTATCACATGGCCGCATGTATATATATATATATATATATATATATATATATATATATATATATATATATGTGTGTGTGTGTGTGTGTGTGTGTGTGTGTGTGTGTGTGCGTGTATGTGTATGTGTATGTGTGTGTGTAGGAATGTGTGCGACAACAGCAGTGAAGTCTCAGAGCACTCACGTGACATCTCGTTCCTTCCACAATGTGGCAGGCATGGTAAGGCACCACAAAAATAAATATGTTTGTAAGTAATCAGACTGTGCAGCTCAGTTGCTGCGTTCCGTGCTAAAGAAGTCACGTAACAGTACCAAACTGCATGCACCGGCTGTCTCAAGCAAGACAGCGACGGCGGTTCAGGGCGAAGCGCGAGTACAGAACTCTGCCCAGCGTAGCGCAGGTGCCGCATTCAGTAATTCACACTTCTTTAAAATAAAATGAAAAATAAGTTAATCCTGGCCATTAAGAGTCAACAGGCGGTCAATGTAATACACTTTGAATCATATATTTACTGTAGTACGTTACTGCGTAAATACTGGTCGAATGTGGACCAAAAGCAAAATGTTTGTTTTGCATGGTATTTCAGAAGCTACTATGCTATATTACCGTTACCAATTTTTAATAAATAAATTTCTCAACTTGCCGTAGTCCAATAGTGCAGTGGTGCCGTGAAGAAGTTCAGAAAGCACGCAAGAATTCGCCGGAAGCCCACCACAGTCGGCTAAATCCAAAAATAGAAAAACAGGCACACAGGTCGTCGAACAGCCCAACTCTCATATGCGCAGCCGGTCTCGGTCGCTTCGGTGGTGTGTCTGATGAATAACACATGCATCTGGCTCGTCATTCGCCGATTCATCTGTCACTAGGTAAGCCGCAAAAAATAATTTAATTTAGGTGCAGATATTTTTTACCTTTGCCGGGTAGGAATAAAAAAATGAAGCAATTTCTGGTAACCTCCTTTCACGTTCGCGCTTATTCGATGCTCGCGGCAGCAAACGGGCGGCGTTCATACTAGCGTGCCGTCTTTCCTGTCGCCTGTTCTCGCCGAGTGTCCCCTGTTTCATGTCCATCCATGCAACATTGGTCATTACTATGGAAAACATTGATGAGAGCTGCGTCCGCAAGCTATAACAGAAAACGTGTGCTACATTGTGACATCGGATACAATACCTTTAACACAAAAGTTTCAATGACGAATAAGTTGTGCATTTATTGCAAAATCGCAGGACAGATAAAGAAGCTGCTTTATAAGTTATACCTTGCATATATATATATATATATATATATATATATATATATATATATATATATATATATATATATATATATATATATATATAATATATATATATATATATATATATATATATATATATATATATATATATACTTAGAACTCGATTGAACAAAACTAGGTTGCATGAAACCCTTTCTAACGAAGCATTTCCAGAACTAAATCAGTAAAATAAGCTGTTCCTTCTTTTTAATTCTCACACAGCTGGGGTTTTCTTTGAGCGTGCGCTGAAACGCTTTCGCATTAAAACATAAATGCACCGTAGTCACGGTCCTAGCTTTATTTTGACGAGGCTGCATGCCACGCCCAAGCACTGAACAGCGGACTCAGCATTCACGCGTTCTTACGTACCAGATTCCGCTCGTGTAGGTGGTATTTGGCCGCCCTCACGGACTTTTTGAACGCACACACGTGGGTTAGAGGGAAATACAATGCTGCGTCATCTTTGGCTGTCGCTACGCTACAATTTTAGATTTTGAAGTACGAAAAGTATTTACCCGATTTTGAGAACTTCCCAATTTAACGAAATAAGTCGAGCGTGGTGATCACTTCGTTAAATCGAGTGTCAACTCTATATATATATATTCAGGATTTGTCAAGTTGCAATTACAATTTTCACCTAAATCCCTTACAATTCAACTCTTACGACAGGAACGAAAACTTCAATTATTACTGCATGTTTTCCTTGGCAGAAGCAGTTCATTGTAAAATAGTTATGTAATGCCACACATACATATATATTATGTTTGCTTTATCGTAGTGTCCCGCTTCCACATGGTTGTCTAATATGTAGCTCTGGAAAACAAGCAGCTTGAATATACATTGATGTATTGACTTATGAATGGGTGCAATTCCTGCACTTCGTAGAGAGGCGTGTGAGGAGCGGTTATGATAATGAAAGTTTCGGCTTCTCGCTTTAACAAAATAAATTTTGAGCGATGCACTGAAAGCCAGTACTTGTGCGTAAGATTTATATTTCATAATGATTGGTGTTACGTACGGCGCAGAATACTAAGCATTTTCTGAGAACGAGAAAAGAATTCCCCAATGTGAAGGGAATAAAGTGTATTTACTAAACCTAAACAATGTGCTTACAGATGGCTCAGCAATTGTCTAACTCCGACAACCACAGGCAGATTCGCTCAGTAAGTCTCTCAATTTAGCAGTAGTGTGGCATAGGGGCTTATCTTGCTATGAGCAAATTGTTGCTCATGTCTTGTTCTGTACCATTGTTATAACAAATGCACATAAATATCCCACACACAAAATAATTTCGTGGCAAAGCCAGTTATCAAACTATCAAGACAGTGGGAAGTCATATTCTTTTAGCCCATACTGAAAGGAGTTCTTGGGTCATGACATTCAAACTACTGGCAATGAAGGAATAAGACTTTGCGCACTGATACAAATACTTGAATGAAGTAACTACACAGGGCAAAACCGATATTACTAGTAAATTCATGTCGAAAACGTTATATAAAAAGTTATATGGACCGCTTACTGTTGAATAATATCTCAAAATATCTTCTGAACTCGGAAGGACAACAGTGCACAAATGAAAATATTTTACTTGGAACAAATGGCATGACGAAATAATGTACACTACTTCAGATAAGAAGGCAATTACATTTGCGTTTCACATGGTGCAAGGACATCAGCACTGGGAACATGCTGAGATTTTGACACATGATCGTGAGGGTCACGTACTGTATAACAACATCAGCTAACTTTGTCATATTTCGAGGTCTATAGCTGGATTGATATGATCTTGTAGAATTAGGGCTGACGCCAATTTTCAAGGAATAAAAAGTTCCATCATTTTAACCCGACAACAGAGAATTTACTATCAAGCAAGGACATCTTTAAAACGACGCTCATGGGAACCTTCAAGGCGAACAAGACGCAAAATTACACAATCAGAATTTAACGTCATGGAAGCGCAATGTCTGTTCTATCGCAGACGCAGGTAAATGGCATTGATTATGAAGAAGCACTAACGAAAAGTGGGCATAAGGGGCCGCGTTTATTCGCTGGAATGCACAGTAGCACTTGGCTGCAAACACAATGTACACCACCGCACATTTCTGGCGCACACCACATGAATACATTTACGCTGCAGCGACATGTGTGCATTTTTAAGGAATGTTCGTGGGTCACACGATAAAAACATAAGGCGTGGACGATCGGAGCGCATCTCGCACACGTTCAACACCAACAGGAAAGCAATGCGGATGACACGGGTGTAACCTGCACCACAAGAGCGGTGAATCCTCGTAGAGTTAACGTTTTCCCAATGAAACAGTTACAACCCACACAGGAACATCGCACAGTGTAAGCGTGTACCTCCAAAATCTTATCAACAATTTCAAATACTACAGTAGATGTTGGCTACAGCAGGAAATTACCTAAATCGAAGTAACTGCATAGGTGGCATGGGTATTAGCGTAAGGCGTCGTGGACGGGCTTCAATAGAACAGAGCGAACTCGAAGTCGTTCAAACCAAGCCCCAGCAACAGCCTCCTAATAATAGCGTAACCGGATTTCGAAGACCATGCTTTTGCTGCCTCCATGCGGTGGAAGCTACTGGAAATCGTAAATACGTCATATAATTTTTATCTACTCTAAAGTAGAGCGGCTAACATGCACTTGGGGTCGTTATTGTATCCCAAAGTCTATATGTAGTTGGACGCAACAAGGTAAGAAACGAGAGCCTACAGGTTATTATATTAGGCATCACGGAGGCCACAACAGCCCCACAAATATACAGGTGGCACCACCCACTGCCCCGTTACACTGGGGTCGCTCATAGGACTCATACATGAATCCTGTTTCTCCGTTTTCAACGTGCCGTTGGGATGTGTGGACGAGCTCTACGATGCGTTTTTCTGATCATATATTTGTGTTTGCTGTGAAGAAATGTGAGCTATTTCGGGTGCACAAAAGTACCAGAAGACAGGTTGTGTCTCACTGCAAACTCGCCGCATGCGTGGCGCGTCGCGCTAATTTGTACCAACGATTTTCATGCCGTGGAGTTGGTTCCCTTTGTCCCTGGTTGTCGTGCTAAGTTCAGCGGACAACGCAAAGAAATAATCGTGTTAGTAGCGTGCCTCAACGGGCTCACTACTCAATGGCATGCATGCTGCGAATAACCACGCAGCCCCTGCCACTTGGAGGGCGCTGTTCTACCGCGTCATACCATTGAAAAGGTAAGCATTCCTGCTTGTTAACTACAGGCGTACTGTTCGTGCTTCTCATGTGCGCACAGAGCGCATTCCGAAGTTAGGAAATACAACTCGAAAGACGACAGTGATACCAGTGCTGACGCTTGCTCAGCTCATGGTTGACAGAGTTTGGTTGGGCATATTTATTGCCTAAGGGGAAAATTAAAAATCACTTAGCTGAAAGTTCCATTTTATTTTTGCACGGAACACAGTATGCATTTACTTTGTTTTATTTGCTTTGAAGCTTTCCTATGCTGCAGGTTTTATTTGTGCATTTATTTCCGTTTATGCTACACCGTCGTGCAGTTTCTGCACATGTAAGCGTTCGAAGTGTAATGGGCCAAATATGTCATAGGTCTAAGCATGCAGAATTCATACCATTGTTTCAAATCGATACTCACATTTATTGTGACATACGTACCAGCACGAACAAGATTAGCGGAAACTTCAACTGACAAGCCATATTCCGAAACACCTACAAAGAGGCCACCGTATGCTCAAATAAATGCGCAGACTGACGCGTAAACGAATGTGCCATGTAGGAGACAACTAATTGCGCAACGAAGCCGAGAAGCGCACAAAGCAAACCATTACAGCGCATTCATCAGGTCCTTGTCAGAACACAAGAGTTATTTACCAGATAGTACCAGTGATGGAGCGCTTACAGAGTCATCAGCGGCTTTTGAAATGCAGAAAACCTAGAATATTTGCTTATCTAACTGCCTTGCGAACCGCCTGAGTACTCGCGTCTTATAAACACACACGAAGCATTTATGAGTACATCTTCGGCGGTAGTCAGCCAAGTGACCAGCACCTGCTAGAGCATCTACAGCACTCCGGTGCTCTTTAGGTCGGGCATTCAGCAACCAGCCTCATTGTTCAATATAGCACTTTTCACAGGAAAGTGAGATGTTGTATACAACCGCAATTTCGCAGCTAAGAAAGCTGATAGAATCCTCCTTTTTTAACGTACCTTGACTACTTGCGTTGTTTACCAACCCGCACCTTCTTGCAAGCTTTAGTGGTCCTCGAAAAACACCCACACCGCACATGTTCGCCACCTTCCTTTCGGCAGTGGGACACTTCATGCATGTATGGCACAGTCACAGGGTGCGAACGGTGAGGTGCGTTATTAAGGGGTTTTAGATTAGAGGGACACAAGCGCTGGAACCCGGTAGCGCTTCGGTCCACGATACTCCGCAGTACCGTGGACCCAAACGCTAGCTGGCTCCAACGCTTGCGTCCCCCTAATTTAAAACTCTCTATTGCACCGAGCGGCTGCCGGGTCAGTTTTACCTCTTTTATGAGGCTCTCAGTGACTGACACCAAGGTGTCATCGGGATACCTGGCCCTATATAAACGGCTCGCTTGTTGCTGAGCACTGCAGGAAAGGTGGTGCGCACAAGATTTCACGAGAGCAGCTCTCAGGCAGGTAGTAATTATGCCTCTTAACAAACTTGGAGCGTGCTGAACTGTAGTCAAGCAAGGGCTTTTTGCTCCTAGGAGATTACATCATCCAATAACGGGAACTATCATTTAGAATTATGCGAATATCTAAGAATTGCAGGTGACCATCTAGTGGCCTACAATTGAGGCTATAATTTTTCAAATCTCTGAGGGAGTTGGTAAAGAATTGAAAAATTATAGGCCCATTAGCTTATTCCCAGTATTATATGTAATATTCGCCAAGACTACCTCTAATAGAGTAAGGGCAACACTGGACTTTAGTCAACCAAGGGAACAGGCAGGTTTCAGGAAGGGATACTCTACAATGGATCACAACCATGTCATTAATCAGGTAATCGAGAAATCCGTAGCGTACAATCAGCCTCTATATATGGCTTTAATAGACTACGAAAAGGCATTTGATTCAGTAGAGATACCAGCAGTCATAGAGGCATTACATAATTAAGGACTGTAGACCGCTTACGCAAACATCCTTAAATATATCTACCGAGATTCCACGGCTACCTTAATTCTCCACAAGAACTGTAGCGAGATACCTATAAAGAGAGGGGTTAGACAAGTATAAACAGTCTCTCCAATGCTATTCGCGGCCTGCCGGGAAGAAATATTGAAGCTATTAAACTGGGAAGGCTTAGCAGTAATGATCGATGGCGAATACCTCAGCAACCTTTGGTTTGCTGACGAAATGGTATTCAGCAACACTGCAGATGGGTTACAAGAAATGATCGAGTACTTGAACAGAAAGAATGTAAGAGTGGAGTTGAAGGTTAATATGCAGAGGGCAAAGATAATGATGAATAGCCGGGAAAAGGAACAAGAGTTCAGGATTGCCAGTGAGCCTCTAGATTCTCTAGACGTTTACCTAGGTCAATTAATGACAGAGAACCCTGATCACGAGAAGCAAATTAATAGAAGAATAAAAAGGGATTGGATCGCAAACGGCAGACATTGTCAGCTCCTGTGTGGAAGCTTGTCATTATCATTGAAAAGAAAGGTGTATAATCTGTGGGTTTTACCGCTAACATGTGCTGACATATGGGTCAGAGGCTTGGAGACTGACACAAAAGCTTTGGAACAAGTTAAAGACCACACAAAGAGCGATGGAACAAATAATGTTAGGCATAACATTGAGAGACAGGAAGAGAGTGGTTTGGATCAGAGCAAACAGGTATAGCCGATATTATGATTGACATTAATGCACAGGTTAGATAAGCGTTGGACCATTTGAGGTAAAGAATGGGTACCAAGAGAGGAGAAGTGCAGTAGGTGAATATAGAAGACTAGGTGGTGCGATGAAATTAGGAAATTCGCGGGTGCTAGTTCTAATTGGTTCGCGCAGTACACAGGTAATTGGAGATCGCAGAGAGAGACAGTCTGAAGAGACAGTCTGGAAGTATTTGTTGAAATGATCAGCAATTTTTATCCGAGTAGTTATTCTGATCTTCTCAACTACTATTTTGGAAAAGTTCTTTACTTTCTTTAAGATAGCGCCAAAATTGGTCAGGATCTGATTTGATGAATTCAGGAAGCCTTTCATTAAAGATGTCCGCCTAGCGCTATTAATATACTGTAACAATTTTGCTTTGAGTTCAGAAAAAGGCTCCGTATAAGTTTTCTGTTTTTTTCGCAACCTCTTCATTTCCCGCTTGGTTTTCATAATCTCCAGGTTGATTGATAGATTATGCGAATACTTGCGTATTTTCCATACGGAACAAAGTTCTTTTTATGCAGACATGAGCAATGCCGCTGAAACATCTGGTGCAACGTGTAGTTTTTTTTTTCTTTAAATATTATCAAATGGCATTTGAATATTGCCTACAGGGATACGTCCCCTTCGTATTTCACAGTAAAGGAACAGGCAAAATAGCCTCCGCTAGAAAGACATAGCATTGAGGATGAGCGCCACAGTGATCGGCCTGTGGAGGGGACAAACGAAGGGTTATCGCAATCGTTAAGGGTGAAATACTGCAATACTGAAATTGAAAGAATTCGCATCTTGGGTGGTTTGCTTGGGTGGACTTTTAGCGATCATTTCTCGAATACTGCATGAAAAGCTTAACATTAAAACGGTCAGGGCAAGATGGGTGCCTCGAATCCTTTCTTCTGTACAGAAAGAACGTAGTATGACTAGTTCTATCAGGTTGTTAGAGCTTTGCTTTGGGATTGAGATAATGGTGCTGGAGTAAATTGTCACGGCGGATGAAGGTATAGTCGTTTACTAGGATCCCCTTTCGAAAAGAGAACCCATGTAATGGAAAAATTCAGGAGAAGTGCCACGAAAGAAATCAAAGCTGACTCAGTCGATATAGAACATTGCGCGACAATGTTCACGCATTGCCACGGGATTCTCTTATTCGACTTCAAAGGAAGGAATACCAAAATGAACGCACGGTGTTTCGGCTCTCTGATAGACCATCTGCATGATGCAATAAACGAAAAGAAGCGAAGGATTTTCCACATGGCGTATGTCTGCTTTAGGGCAAGGGTCCAGTTCACACGGCCAGTGTTTCGGAGGCTGCAGTGAAGCGCTGTTAATTCAAGGTAATGGAGCACGTTTCTTTACACCAGACCTGGCGTTCAGTGACTACTGTTTCTTCTGAAAGATGTAGAAAGCAGTTTGCAGCATAAAACTGATCCTGATGATGACATTTGAGAATGCAGTCAGCGGACATTATCAAGTCAGAAGTTCAGACCATTTTTGAAGGGAATAGAAAGGCTAGTTCTTAAGTGTGAAAAATTTGTTGAATTGAAAGTCTGACTACACTGAAAAGTGACGCCGTTGTTCAATTTATCCAGTCACTAAGCTTCAGTGAGGCCGGAAATTGAGGGAATCAGCCATACATACGTCACCATGAGATGAAGAATGATATAATTGCCTACTCCGCCAGCCACCCCTTGGTTTCGGTGCTGTCATGAGGACGGGATATTTACGGTTACTGGCTCATCAGCTTTTGCAGGCGCTCATCTTCTCGTGCGGCGCGCAGTTCAGGCGCGTTTCGATGGACGAAACATGCCACATCCAGCAGTGCCCGGCGTTCCCTGACTGCCAGCAGATTTCCGCTGTATTGGATTTGATGGGCACCTTTAGGGATATCAACAAGGTCTTCTATGAATTTGCCAGAACGGCTGATTATGTGATCCTGAACTTTTAAACTGCCTGCTGCGCCAGCCGCCTCTTGGATTCGATGCTGTAGTAGGGACGGGATAATCACGGTATCTCGCTCTTCTGAGCAGTACAACTTACTTTCATGATTCCTTTTATAGATATGACTAGTCTCATGTGACGGCACCAAAAACAACCTTCCAAGCCTTGTGTATACTTGTTGTCAATGGCTTTCTGAGACAATTTCAAAGAAAGGGCCACTGGTCCTTTCCTGTGGTGGTTTCCGGTGCCGTCGAAATAAATCCCCGGTCTTTCGCTGCGAAACACTAGCAAGAGCTGCGGCATAAAGTTCTCGAGGTGCTGAGGGACAGCAAAGCTAGCCAGAAGGCCGCTAACGATAAATTTATGACACTTACGGCTCCAATGTATATCACGAGCACAACCTTGCAACCTCGGTAGCTTAAAACAGTGGGAACTGATTTGCACAAACTCAAATCTAAGATTTCTTCGTTAGCGACAGGTAGGGACAGATTCATAAGGCAGAAGGATGACATTGAAATAGGTCATGCATAAAGAGCTTAATCTTCTACAGCCTCATGGCCACATCGAGCGAGAGCGAAAGATTCTGAGTGTGAAGTGCCGTTGGCTTGGGCAGATCATTTGGGAGTTTAGGTGACATCATCAGAGAATGAGCGCCCTTACAGGTTAGGTGATTCTTCCGCCACAAGGAACAGATCCATCCTAGGTCAGTTTTGTTTCTTTAAACAAAAGCAAAATGTGCTTGTGAAGGCGCATAAACTAAGAGGTACAACGTTGTCAAAAATTGAGGGTAACTCAAAAAGCGTCCAGTTTGAACGGAAAAAGCTGGTCGTTTTTGCCAATGAGAAGAATTATGCTTTCAAGCTTCGTTTTAATAAGTTCTTTTGGGGTGGCAATACATTTATGTATATTTCATGCAGTGATAACGTACAAATGTTGCAATAGCTTTCAAAAACCGCACCTAGGACGCTAATAGCGCAATCAGCAAGAACTTGTCTTTGTCATCGTACAACGTCGCAGCATAAGAAATAGTCAGGATGTGTTTTTGGACTGCGTGGATAATATGAACGGCGTGATTATTTTAGGCACCCTGGTCTTAGATCTACGACAGCATTTACAATGCAGAAATGTTTTCATCACATTCAAATGTGCATGGTACAAGTCGTGAAACCCCGAGTGTATTACTGCATTGATATTTCGGAAACTAATTCGAAGTAACGTATATAAAGAACCCAGAGGTGTACCTGGTCTGGAGGCCAGCAAATGTGACGCACTATTGTGTGCAGCTTCAAACGTAGCATGCTGATACAAATCGACACAGATGCATTTTGCCCAATTCTTGCGTCGAGTTTTACGCTTCAAGATGAAACACCAACTTATTCGTGTCTCTATCCTGATAGATAGGCACGCTGTTTCTCGATTTCCAGCTGCTGCGGTAGCCCGTGAGTGCGAACAGGAAAATTGCTTGCGAAATACTTGGGGGCACTTTAAGGAAATCGATAGGTGAAAAATCAACAACCGTGAAAAACGGCGTCGTATGGCCGTTGTGCAACTTTCGGACACTACCTTGCCAAGAAGTTCAGAATGCGGTACGACTGATGAAATACTCCCGCAGAGTCCTTCCGACGATTACCCTAACACATTGACTTCGATTGCCCTAGCACATTGACTTTCCGCGTGACGAGCGGCTGTTGTTCGAAGAAAACTGATAACGCCACAAGGACAAGTTTGTGGTGATGTTCAGGCCACATAAATATCTTATAACGGTTTTATTTTTGTTTAGTTTACGTCATCACTACGTCAGCGCCAGAAGTTGGAAACGTTTGTCAATACGTCACGTGTTGGCACCCACGCAAACTATAAACCCTGGTGTTCAGAAAAGCTGGATATAAATACCCTGAAACCAAATCATGCGAAACACTGCATGGGCATAGCAACTATCCTCTTTTATATTACTCCTTTCTATAGTCTCATATTTCCTTCTTCAGAGCACAAATATGTCGTCCGAGAAGCAAATGCACCGTGTAGAGCACTAGCAACTATGGAGTCTCGATCATTATTTCTCAGGATAACTTCAGTCAGTCAAGATGAAGTCGACCTTTATTAATTAACTTTCCATTCTTTGCTCTACAGCAATACAGATGCTGAAAGTCAACTTGAAAGTAAGCACACATGGGCATGTTAAAAAGTTACCATGTTTTGGATCCCTCCTATCTTGGAGGATCCCTTCATTCAGCTGCGGAGCAATGCCTATTGCGAATCTTGGCATACGTACATAAAAATACACAAGTAAGTACATAAACAGGGTATTGAGTGCCTCTTACAATACTTGTGGTAAAACACATCTCAATAAGTGCAGTGGCAGACTCGCATTCCGTATTTCCCTGCAACATGCTCTCGCAGAATACTCCAGGAACATTAAAATCACTTGTTGCAATAACGTTCCTGTGCTTTACACGCAACAATGCATGAAATCATTCAGTCTCTCGATAGATGCTGCGCTTGTAACAGGTGGGCGATACACTGCACCGATAACATCTTTGTTTACCCCCCAAAAAACTTTACACCACGCTGTTTCTATATCTAAAGGATACTGAAATACTGTATACCGCAGTCTGCTATAAATGAAAATCGCCACACCCCCACCTAGGCTGCTACGGTCGTTCCTTATCACTTTGTACCCCGGCGGACAGATTTCGTGATCCTAAACTTCGGAGTAAAGACATGTTTCCGCCACTATCACTACATCTGGCTTGTGCTCGGTCAAAACATATTCCAGTTCAAAGATTTTTTCTAAAAGGCTACGGGCATTAATATTGAGCAACTGAAGCCTGCGCGTCTGGTGACGTCAGTCAGATGTTAACGCACTAGTTCCAGTTGCGTTCGGGTCTGTCGTTTGCTGGTACATTACATAACGTTGCTGCTTGATGTCATCGCAGTCGTAAGTGGTGCCGTTAATCATCAACTTAACAAGAATAAGAACAACAAACTGTAAACAAGAATAACTTTGTTCCCGCTCTCCCTACCCCTCAAAGCACTGTTCCAAAGGCTCCGTCGCTTCTGCCTAACATGCTTTGAGTAGTCTTCATTATTAAAAATACCTGTCCCTTTTAGTTTCAGAGGACTCCGAAGTACAGCCTGCCTTTCATCAAAAGTAATAAGACGCAGGAATGTTGGCCTTGTTTTGCCTGAAGAATATTTTCGAATTCTGTGCAGGCGTTCAACACTCGTGACAGAAACATTGACCTTCTCTAGAAAAACTTTGCCAACTATTCCATCTGTCAATTTCTCTGATGTTTGATTTTGTTTCATTTGTTTCAGAGTCCCATTACGATGAGGTTATTGCTTGGACTGCGGTTTTCGAGAGCTTTGTTTTTTCTGCATACCATACAAACACGTGCGTGAATCAGAACTATTTCTGATTGCTCTATTTTCTTAGATCAGGAATTCTAGACAACAGTCTCAACCTTAGAGACTGTCGCCTTTAGGTCGGTAACATCAGGTTTCAACCCTTTCATTTCAGCCAGAATTTGTTTTAGTACCTCTCGTTCAAGACCCGGATTCGTATCTACGTCTCCACAACATAATAATTGAACCATAACATGCAAACCTTCTCTCGAAATTGGAGAAATGGTTTATGGGCTCGGCAGCACTAACATACCAGGACAGCACTAGCGTACCAGGATCGTCATGTGAAAAACAAAAGTGAGTTGGTCGGTCCTTTCATCGCGGTGCCTCCAAGCCCACTGTCACCTCAGCGATAGGCCGTCGTCGAAGAAGCCGCCCCATTCGGCGATACCGATGACCTCGGTGCTTGCCGCGATACAACCAATGCCCGGGTGCGCAGCAGTATGAAGTCGGTTGATCAAGCGGTATACATGGAAACGGTCGCACAGACAAACTTAATTTTAGGAAGAAGTCTGAATTCTTCCTCTGCTTGCGCTGGAACTGAAAACGACAACAACACCGCTTGTGTGAAGAACAAAAGTGGGTTCCTCGGTCCTTTGATCGCTGTGCCGCCAGGCCCCCTGTCGCCGCAGCGACAATCCATCGTCGAAGAAACCGCCCCATTCGGTGATGCCAATGCCCTCGGTGCTTCCCGCCATGCAGTCAATGGCCGGGTGCGCAGCAGTATGAAGTCGGTTGGTCCAGCTGAATACGTGGAAGTGGTCCCACTGAAGAAGTCAATTTTAGGAAGAACTATGAATTCATCCTCGGCGTGTGCTTGAACCGGACTCTACAGCAAGACCGCCTTTGTAAACAACAAAAGTGAGTTCGCCGGTCCTTTCATCGCGGGGCCGCCAAGCCCGCTCTAAAATGCATGGGAACAGCAAAACTGTTTTCGCCAACCATTGCACCAATTTTGATGACTTATTGGGCAATTTAAGGAACGCGATAAAACTCAGTGACAGTAGGAGACAGCATTTTTATTGACTTTGTCAACGCTCGCACAAAAATGTTTAACAATGTATATATTTCAGGAAACTAGACTGTCAAACATACAAATATATATATATATATATATATATATATATATATATATATATATATATACGTTTGTAATAAAGAATGACGACTAATTTTTGTAAAGTACACATAGGTCATCGAAGGCAAAAAAGTACTAGAAATCACTTTTACACATGTCGCTAATTACTGGGTGGCAATCGGTCACAGCGTTTTTAAACCAAAGTAGCAATTTCATATGAGCTTTAAATTTGTTCATTGAATTTGTCTGCATATTATAGTCCCACAGATGCAGCGCACAGAACTGCGATATTTGTTTTCGGAAAAAAACTAGTGATTTCTCTACTTCCATGCTTCAAATATTCTGCAATATACAAATGCTCTATTCTCCGGAAGAAAAGTAGAAATATACCTGTATTGAAAGGGGTCAGGCAAGGAGACGCAATCTCTCCAATGCTATTCACTGCATTCTTGAAAACAGTATTCAAGATATTCAAGGAACTGGAATGGCTTAGGAGTCAAGATTAGCGACGAATATCTGAACAACTTTCGGTTTGCAGACGACATTGTCTTGTTCCACAATGCTGGGGACAAGTTACAACAAATGATTGGGGACTTTAACCAAAAAAGTGTATGAGTAGGGTCGAATATTATATGTAGAAGTCAAATATAATAAGCAGTAGGCTGGCAAAGGAGCAAGAGTTCAGAATCGCCAGTGAGCCTCTAGGTCTTGTTGCAAATGGGTCGCAAGCCCCAAGGGTAGCGTTGGCGTGGTGGCCTGGGGCACAGCTGGAAGCATCCGAAGGTCCTGGCGAAGAATGAGCCGACTGCTAACAGAACAACTTGTTTATTATAGCATCGCAAAAGAGCGGCCGGTCAGGTCGACCGAAGTGGAGAAGCGGGAGACCACGTTACTCGACTGAATAAATCGAAGCTTCCCTCTTGGCGTCCGGGGGCAGCTGCTTTTATACTCTCATAATCGAGGGCAAGAAGGAACGGCTCGGATGAGGCGCAGGTGACGACGGCGCACGGACACGTTGTGACAAGAAGTGACGTGTCCGCCGGGCCGGCGCCGGTCAGACCTCCTCGCTTCACCGTTGGGGAGCTCATCTCCCCGGCTGCCGCGCTTTGACAAGCGTGGGCACCAACATGCACGCACACACACACGCACACACGAAGACACGTGGCATTGAAACATGCCTGGACGCGCTTGGCAGGAGGCGTTGCGGAGGCGCTGAACTGGCCAAAATGTCCGCCGCTTTGAACGAAGCCCCGGCGTCCGTTGCATCCGCGCCGGCTATACCGCACGTCGGAGGCGAAACGTAACAGACCGCCCCGCCGGGAGAAGGAGATCCCGATGGTCAGGGGACTGCACCCGATGTCCGGATGGATGTCGCTCGATGATGCTCATAACCGAAGTCGGTCGTCCCTCGGCGTTTCTTGAGCGCAGCGCACGGAGAAGGCCTCGTTCTCACGTTCAGGTTCACACAGGACACTACAAGGTGACTTCGGGAGAGTTGCCTTTTTTTGTTCTCGTTCCCAGCAAGCGTTAGAACTACGCCGAAACTCAACCGCTCAGTCAGCAAGCACGACACAGCCCTCACTAAGTCATGCCACGCTCTTTCCCCTTTTATACTACTGCCTAGATCCTTACAGTAGTTTAGCAGCACTCAGAACGCGTCCACAAATTGAAAAATTGCACTCGAAAGCACGTCATGACTTTTAAACACTAAACAAAAGCAATATGTTGAAATCCTGCCTCAGGAAGAAAAACATCAGTAACAAACAACTTTGAGGCTGATTCTTACGTTAGGGGCCTCGAATTAAGCCATCGGCGTTACCGCTGAGACTCCCCTTTTTGTAACGCACCTCAAAGGAATATTGTTGCAAAGCGAGGCTCCAGCGCAGGAGGCGGCCATTTTTGGAACAGATGGTCTGCAGCCATTGGAGAGGGCAGTGATCCGTCTCAATGATAAACCTCGAGCCGGCTAGGTAGCAAGACAATTTCTGAACGGCCCACACGAGACACGCACACTCTTTCTCGGTGGCGCTGTATCCCTGCTCACGACTGGTCAGCTTACGACTTGCATACAGGACGGGGCGTTCCACCTCTCCATTTTCCCGTTGGCACAGTACAACGCCCATGCCTCGCTCACTAGCATCGCACTGAACAACGAACCCTTTTGTGTAGTCTGGCGATCGTAGCACAGGCTGGCTTGTTAGGGCGCTCTTTAGGGCGATAAAAGCTCTTTACCTTGTCTCGTCCCAGACGACTGTTTGGGGCTCTGTTTTTCTTAGAGCATCCGTCAGGGGAGCTGCGATATCAGAGTACCTGGGGATGTATCTCTGATAGTAGCCGGCGACACCTAAGAACGACCGAATATCGGTCTTCGTGCGCGGTTGCGGGAAGTCTCGCACAGCGGCCACCTTTATTTCAGAGGGGCGGCGACAACCCCGTCCAATCACGTGACCGAGGTAGACAACCTCGACCTGTGCTAACTGGCACTTGGGAGCCTTGACTGTCAAGCCCGCTTCGCGCAGGCGGGTTAGCACTGCCCGCAAGTGTGCCATATGCTCAGACCAGGACGCGGAGAATATCGCTACGTCATCTAAATACGGTAAAGCGAATTCCTCCTGTCCCCGCAACACTTTGTCCATGAGGCTTGAAAAGCAGTATGGCGCGTTCTTCAAACCAAAACTCAAAACTTTCGGACGGAATGTTCCCATTGGTGAAATGAACGCCGCATACTTACTAGCCTCTTCTGTAAGTGGAACCTGCCAATAACCCCTGACAAAATCTAGGGTGGAAATAAACTGAGCGCTACTAACTTTCTCAAGGCGCTCCTCGATGTTAGGGATCGGATAAATTTGATCCTTAGTGATGGAATTAAGCCTACAGTAGTCGACGCAAGGACGAGGTTCCTTGCCCGGTACCTCAACTAAAATCAAAGGGGAGGTATAATCACTCTCACCCGCCTCAATAACACCGAGCTCAGGCTCCATAACATCGCGCTGGCGGGGTGACACCCGGTACGCCTTGGATCGTACTGGCTCTGGGGAGGTAAGTTCTATTTCATGAGTAAGGACAGAAGTCCTACCAGGCCTCTCAGAGAACTGACCTTGAAACTCTTGTAAGAGCTGGTGTAGTTCGGTTTTCTGCTCAGGCGACAGCGGTGCTTTACTTATTAAGTCACTAATAACTTGATCGGTGTCTTCCCTGTTCGTCACTGAGCCCAGACCCGGAAGCTCGACCGGAAGCTCTTCGGGAACGTTTACCATCATACACACCAGTGCTTCCCGTTGTCTATAGGGTTTGAGCAGATTACAGTGGTAAACTTGCTGTGCTTTCCGTTTTCCTGGCAGACTCACCACGTAGTTAACGTCCGACAGTTTTTGAACAACCCGTGCTGGGCCCTCCCACTGCACGTCGAGTTTGTTTTTTAGCGATGTGCGCAATATCATTACCTCATCGCCCACGTCAAAACGACGGGCCCTGGCTGTCCGATCATAATAAACCTAGGCCCTCTGCTGGGCCTTTGCCATTGCTTCACCTGACAACTCCTGTGCCCTTCTTAAGCGTTCGAGGAGCCTAAGCACGTACTCCACAACGACTGGGTCATCGCCCCTGCCTTCCCACGAGTCTCGAAGCATGCGAAGCGGAGACCGCAGCGAGCGACCGTACACCAGCTCAGCTAGCGAAAAGCCCGTAGCCGCATGCGGCGCGGTCCTTAATGCAAACATCACCCCAGGTAGACACAGCTCCCAGTCAGTTTGTTGTTCAAAACACAATGCTCTCCACACGTGCTTCATGACGAAGTGGAGCTTCTCAACGGAATTCGACTGTGAGTGGTACACTGAGGTGTGTAACAGCTTTACCCCACACCTTTCGAGAAAGGCTGTCGTCAAAGCGCTAGTAAACACTGTGCCCTGATCTGACTGGATTTTTGCAGGAAAACCAACTCGTGTAAATATGGACAGCAGTGCATTGACTATCTCAACTGAGCTGAGTTCTTTAAGCGGCACTGCTTCAGGGAACTTTGTCGCTGGGCAGATCACAGTCAAAATGTGTCTGTACCGCGTGGTTCTTACCGGCAGAGGTCCCACTGTATCAATAACGAGCCGTCTAAAAGGCTCCGTAATGATAGGTACCAACTTCAACGGAACCCTCGATTTGTGCCCTGGTTTGCCTACCCGCTGACAGGTGTCACATGTCCTCACAAAGTGTTCTGCGTCACGAAAACGCCCTGGACAATAGTACTCTTGCAAGAGACGGTCCTTAGTCTTCTTAACTCCTAGGTGTCCGGACCACGAACCTCCATGCGACAAGCGCAACAGATCCTGACGGTAGCACTCAGGCACGACCAGCTGATCGAACTCCACTCCCCTGCGGTCTAGATACTTCCGGTACAGGACCCCAGTTCTTTCCACAAAACGAGAATTTTTCTTCGCGATACCTTCCTTGACATTGCAGCGCATGTTTTCTAGGCTGCCATCCTTTTTTTGCTCGGCTATCAAAGCCGACCGGCTGACTTTTAGTAACCTATTAAGTCCATCTGACGTAGGCGCGATGAGCAAATCTGCAGATAGCTCTTCTAACGTTCCCGTGTCGGGAATTTCCTCTCCAGTATCTGGTGCCTTCAACGCTACAGGCTCAATTTTATTCAGTTCGGACGTGCTCTGAATATCAGCTTGCTGCGCCTCCCCCCTTTCTCATTGTTCGACAACGTCGGTCCCGCAACTACCACGTTTGCAGCGAGCTCCCGAACTCTCGATCTGGTTAAGGCCTGAACGCTAGCCTCACCAAACAAAAGCCCCTTCTCGCGCAGGAGGTGATCGGACCTGTTCGAAAATAGGTACGGGTACATGGGGGGCAGCATAGATGACACTGCGGCCTCCGTCTCAAGTGCTCCGAAAGGTCCTTCAATAAGCACTTTTGCTACGGGCAGACACACGCTATAAGCGTCCACGGCTTGCTTGATCCATGCGCACTCGCCCGTGAACATATCTGGTTCTACGCAAGAGGAGTGAACTACATCCATTGTAGCTGCGGAATCACGAAGCACTCGGCACTCTTTCCCGTTGACGAGGAGGTCTCGCATGTAAGGCTCGAGAAGCTTCATGTTCTCGTCAGTGCTGCATAATGACAAAAACACGACTTTTGCTTTTGTTTCTGGACACTGCGCCGAAAAGTGACCCGGCTTCTGGCACGTATAACACATGCGCGCTTGCCTCGTCTCGAACCGCTTTCTGCGTTCGGTCAAAAGCGTGGCAGTTTGGGCGAGTTGTTATGTCATGACTGTTTTAGGCTTGTAGCGCAGCTCAGGACGCGCAAAAAAGGAAGGAGGTAGCGGCAATCAAAGGGAACGGAAAACAGGATGAGCGCTAACTTCCAACTGATGGTTTATTTCGTGACACAAGACTACTTATACACTCGCAAACCATGTGACATCATGAGAAAACAAAGAAAACCAAGCAAGAAAACCGATAGTAACCAAGTGGCAACATATTCAGACAGCCTGTGGCTGCAGTCGGGGATACGCCAATTCATTGGTTGATAATGATAATGAGGGTGAGCTTACACATGCATGGCCGAGACCAATGATAGCCGCTTGATAATGATAATGAGGGTGAGCTTACACATGCATGGCCCAGACAAATGATAGCCTCTGGCTATCATTGTCACTCCCATGCTTGCACAAGCAAACATAGGGACATGTCAAGCAAGCTTCAAGGATGACCAATTCATCCGTCGAATTAACCCTGGATTAAGCATAGCGATGCTATCGACCAAACACGAGGAACTTGCGGACAAAGCGCGCATCTTATGCATGCTCGTACTGAATGGCAGGGCCCAGGGCGTCCACGCCTACGCTGCAAACGGAGACGGCACTCCAAGACGGGTCATTCATGGTGTACCGGTGAACACCTCGACAGACACACTCATGGCCCGCCTCCGAGTGAGTATGCAAGTGGTAGAGATCATCACTGTCCGAATGATCGGCACCACCATAGTGCAGCCATCACCTATTTGGGCACCATGCTACCTCGAACAGTGTACTGTCCCCCCATTGAGACCCTCAATTCAAGTTTGCAAGGTCTGCCGAGAGAAAGGACACCGCACGGATGTCTGCCCACATTCGGACCGCCATATTTGCTGGTTGTGTGGACTAACAGATCCAATAGATGGACACCCGTGTGCTGTTAGTTGCGCCTCATGCGGGGAGGCCCATCCTACAGGGGACCCAGCTTGCAAAAAGAGACTTAAGCCACTGAAACCTAGACAGCCACAACAGGAGGCCAACCCCGCCCATAAGACCCCCCAAGACAATAACAACCACCCACAGAGAACGAAGAACACCTGCTGGTTTTCCTCTGAAGAGGAAGAAGAAGCCTACAAGTCGGGCTACGACAAGCACCGCTACCGGTCGCGCTCGCGATCCCTGGGCCGACGACCCCAAACGCCACCAAGGAGCAAGGCACAAACACCAACTCAGCAGAAGAACCACCACAACAATTCGCCAGCAAAAGGCGAGAAAAGCATCGGTGGGAGCCATGGACACACTCAACAGACACCATCGGATAAGGTAAGCGGTGTGCAGGTACCAAACCTGCCTATAGTACACCCATCACACAAAACGTAGAATATCAAAGTGTAATCACGGAAAACAAATAACTTAAACAACGAATAGTCAGATATGAGAGCGAAATAGCCTACCTCGAAAAACAGCTGGCCCAGCTTGCGGGAACCACGAGACCCATAGTACAGGCTACACAACAGCAAATCAGTAGCCCAAACGAAAATGAGAATGGGCCCGCACAATGCAACCTACACCACCTCGAGATACTGTAGCTCACACAGGGACACATCAACCAGAAGCAAAACTCACGGTACAACAACAACTACAGCTAATTGAACAACAAATACAGCAGCAAACTAACATAAAAATGCAAACTGTTCTTGGTAGAATTTCAGGAACTAAAGCGATACATTCATGAAACCCTTAATAAAGAATCGAAGCGTAAACGTAAGCACAGCAAACAGCCATCCCAGGAGTCCGATGACAAAAGCATGCTAACCTTGGACGCTTATAGCACAAGCATCACCTCTTATCATGGCATGTGCGCGACCCCGAAGAAAAGGTAGCCTCACAATATGGTCCTGGAACTGCCGTTTCTTGCACAACAAACACACTACACTTACACTATACATACAGGCGGCGCTGATTCTTCCAGACATAATCTGGCTGCAAGAAGTGGGAGCTAGGCTCAAAGCGATTACGGGCTACAAACTACACATAGAGCAGCAGAAGCTTGATGTGGGCGAGTTGGTTTTGAATAGTTGAAGAAAAGAGCGCTACGAAGACGCGGACTGAAAGATGAACATGTACGACGGACAAGGCACTACTTCCAACTAAATGTCTGTAGTGCCAACGTGCTCACTTCGCGCTCTGCATTTTCATGATTTTTGAGTGGTGTTTCGTTCGAAAACACCCGGAAAATTTACCACCATCTTCAGGAAGTTCCTAGGAACACCTGGACGCCAGCCAAGTGGACCTACGACTGCTTGAAAGCACAGGATGATTCCAGACAGGTCCCCACCACGTGAACACTAAAGTAACACCAACGCAGTCAGCCGACGGCAGCTTCACCGATGCCAGGGATTCCCGCGTCGGAGGGGGGCCTAGCCAGGCCTCTCGACGCGGCCACCGAGCCAGAATCCCGCCACCTGCAACAGGATGGGATAACAGACGACTAAATGGACCAAGCTCAAGGCTACGATGACTCGGTGAGTCAAGACGCTGACAAATCTCACTCCCGTGATGAAAAGAACGCGTGTAAATAGCATTCTGAATCAGTCATGCGCTCCCTCCATAATGAGGTACGTCGATGACTACCTGGTGGTTGTTAACAAGGTTCCAGGGTCTAGGCTAGATGATGCTGTAGAATCCATAATTGACACATTTAGAAATACATCGGAGGCTCTAAACTTCATGTGCGAAAGGCCTTGTGATAACAGCATTCGCTTTCTGGACCTCAATCTCACTCTGATGAACACGCATGTCTGTTTCGAATACCAGCCGAGGTTGAACAAGCAGCTAATTTCATACGATAACTGCGCACTTCAAGCTAGTAAAAAGAGTAGTTGCAATGACATGTCTAAAAGAAGCGCTAAATAAATCTTGCAACCGCAAAGTAGAAAGCACTTTCAATAACCAAGTTTCAAGGCTATACCTAGCCGGTTTCCTTTCACTCGTGATCTCTAGCGTCTGCGACAAGCTTCTTCAAAAGATCAAACAGGCAAGAGAGGGCACTAACACAAAAAGCCATTTGATAGGAAGAGATTACATGTGATTCCTTATGGCACAGGGCGTCCCACAACCGCAAGAAGGTGGCGCAAAGGCACAGTGTTATCTTCTCTTCAGTACATCTAGTGAGCTGGCCAAGCTATGCCTTATAATCACGAAAGCAAAACCCGAACCATGCTCTAAGAAACATGCAGCGCAGTACACGGCTTGCAAAAGTAATATTGTATATGAGATATTCTAAGTTGCCAACAGGTTTATATCGGTAAAACCGGACGGTGTTTTAATGAAAGGGCGCGTGAGCATAATTGAGCCGTAATAACAATGCGGAGGGCCAACTGACAGAACACTGTAAACGTCACAATTGCCGTCTGTATCTTCGCGACACCAGGTTTCGGGCATGGTCTAGAGATAGACTAGAACTGGATATATTAGAAGCTTTCTACATTGCAAAAACCAAGCGCACGTGCATTCGCTGCCCTTCAGTGACGTTTAACGAAAAAGAGATAGCTTTTTTAATGAGATAGGGAAATCATGATGCCACGGTGGGCCATACTAGGTTGTATCTATTTAAAATCCTGTTTCTTCAAAAAAAAAAAAAACATTTAGTTGGAAGTAGCGCCTTGTCGGTCGTACATGTTCCATTTTTAGTCCGCGTCTTCGTAGCGCTCTTTTCTTCAAGCATACATAGAGCCAAACCACCCGACGGTAGCGACGTTCGTCCGGAAGAAATTGGCAGTGACACTCACAACGGTGCCACAAGAAGACAGTCCACACTGCATCGTCGAGATCTGACCAGCCAAAAATGGACGACCGAAGCAGGTAATATGCAACCTATATACTCGCCCGCAAGACCGGAAAGCAGAGTTTGCCCACATCTTCCAACATCTGAACACCATGCATCAGCCATGCGACCACCGAATCATCACAGGTGATTTCAAGGAAGGGTACACGACATGGGGATATGCCAAAGATAGACCTAAAAGTACGAGACTCCTAGACGCGATACGGCGATATGACTACATACTCCTCACGACACCGGGTAGGCCGACCCATATAGAAGCAGCGTAAGCAGGGATACCACACCCGACCTTAGAGTCACCAACAATGCCATAGCCATGCACTGGAATGTGTTAGAGGACACCCTAAGTAGCGATCAAAATATAGTGGAAATAATCTACCAAACAGCCCAACTACGACGCCCGCTCAGAAAAGCCAAACTCACTAACTGGACTAAGTATCCAGAGCAACACCAAGTAGAAAATGGACCAAAACCAGAAACAATAAATGAATGGACTCACTACATCAAGGGCATCTATGGTGAAAACACTAAAATATATCAGACTGCGGCGGACATCCCCACCCTTGACAACCACTTGACACACCTTTGGGGAGCTCGTCGGGGTCTCGCCAAACGGTGGTGCCGACAGAATCTAAACAGAAAACTCAGAATCCGAATAGCGGAAATCACAGGGGAAGCAAACGCATACGCGAAATAACTCTACCTTAATAATTGGCGCACATTATCTGACTCCTTAAGAGGGACATTAAGCACGACAAAGACATGCACCATCCTAGGGAATTTCTTGGACTCTTCTACCGCAACAACTAAACAAATGCTACCCTCCAACGACTAGCAGGGGAATTTCAAGGGGATCAGAATCAGTTAATACAAGAACTGGAACAGTGGTACGCGGGAGAACGCAAGGGAAGCGCAATTCCGATACCGAGTCAAGATTACAAAGGAGCACCCAACCACGAGTTGGACTCACCTATCACTTTTACAGAGGTGTATCAGTGGCGCAAATCTTCAAAAGGAATACAGAACCCGGATTTAACAGCATTACAAACGACATGATACGGAACATCAACACTGAGACATTACAAGCCATCACAGACCACTTCAATCAGGAAATCTGGACACCAGGTGGAAAACTACCCACAGAATGGTCACTGGCACAGATCCCACTCATACCGAAGCAAGGAAAGCGGAGAAACCTTCATATGCTACGACCTGCAGTCATACTCGCTCGTCTCAAACAATACACAGAAGGGAGGCTCCTACCAACATCTACGTACAGATTCAGGCGAGGGATGTCTATCAAGGACATATTCTGATTGCTCAAAGAGGAGGTGCCTAACCCATATCCAGGTAGCCTCAACAACTTACTGCTTGCGGTCGGCATCGAAAAAGCCTTCGGCAACATCGCGCATTCTACCATACTAGACGGTCTCGCAGCCATTAGATGCGGGGAACGCATATTCCACTATGTTTCTGCATTCTTTGGCAATCGCAAGGCACAGAGTGGCATGGCAGGCACAAACTCGCCACCATACGACCTCCCACTCAAACGCACGCCCCAGGGTTCCATCACGTCCCCATTCGATTTAACATCGGCCTATGGAAACTAGTCCTACAACTGTAGCATATACCGCTCCTAGGCTGTGCCTTTTACGCGGACGACATCACACTATAGGCAACCAAGGGCTCCTATGGAGAACGGCAAGATATACTGCAAACCGCTATAGACAAGATGCAAAGCTACTTGCAGGCAGCAGGTATGACCTGCACCACCAACAAATCAAAATACATGCAAATAAGACCCCGCGCACCCAGTCCAACCGTGCGCTCCCCCTTCAACTGACGATTGCCGGACAGGGCATCAACAGGACCCCGGAAGCGCGCATCCTGGGTATTCACGTACAAGAAAATGACAGCGTAAAGACGGCAATAGACAAACTCAAACACAGTCAAGGGTATTACAACCCTCATAGCTAGAATAGCAAGAAGTAAAGATGGAATGACAGAAGTCGAGACACTACGCCTCGTACAGGCCTTCGTCCTCAGCCGAATCACCTTCACCTTACCCTTTCAAGCTACACGCAAGACCGAAATATAACAGATCGACAATCTCATAAGAATCGCATACAAAGCTGCACTGCAAATTCCGAACTGCACGAGAACAGACAAACTCACATCGATCGGCATAAATAACACGTATGAAGAACTGGCCTGTGCTCGCGTTGCAGGAGACACACGTACGCGACAGGGAGTGCAACCTTCCGGGCTTCGTCGCCTACCACAGTGCCGTCACGTGCGAACTTCAGTCTTGTGCCGACGTTCCGTGCCGCGATCCACTCCACCCACCCGGCCGCTCTCGAGCGTCTGTTTATGTGCGTGCGCGCCTTGGTCAAGCCGCCGTCTCTGTGTCCGACATCGTTCCCACCTCCGTGGAGTGCGTGGCTGTGACTGTGCGCGTTGGGGGGGTCGACACTTGTGTCGCCAGCGTGTACGTCCAGCCCGTGCAGCGATCGGATACCTCTTTCGTGGAGAGCCTCACCGCGCGCATCGACGGCGACTGTGTTGTGTGCGGCGACTTTAACTCTCACCACACGGCATGGGGCAGCAGCCGCTGTGAGCCAAACGGCAGGAACCTGCTGAACTCTATCAACTCCTCTGGTCTGCTGATCATCAACACCGGCAGTCCCACTTTCGTGCGTCGGAATGTGCGCGGGAGTGTGATAGACTTATCGCTGGTAAGCGAACGGTGCCATTACGAGTGGGTACGCAGCCCTGACACGCAAGGATCGGATCATTATCCGATCTCGCTTGACCCTCTCGGCCTCTGCCGCGACCGGATCCGCACCTACCGCATCACGGACTGGTCTCTCTTCAGGACGCTATGTGCCACGCCTCCTCCTGTCAACACTGACTTCCTTTCGCACATCTCAAGCTGCGTTGCCGGCGCGACCAAGTCATGTACGGTGCCCGCTGGAACGCCGGCGCCCGACATGAAACTTTTGAACTTACGCGCGGTACGTGGACGCGCCGAACGCCGCGCCATCAAAAGCGACAAGGTGGAGCACTGGACTCTTTACAACCGCCTTGACGCCGCGTGCCGTCGTCATACCAGGCAGCGCCGCAATCAGAGCTGGCAGTGTCTGCCTCTCCTTGGAGGACACTCGCGATAAAGCCCGCCCCTGGCGCATCCTCGCCGCCCTGCTCAGTCCCAAGATCCCCCGCCGCCCTGCACTCTCCATCGCAGTGGCTCAGGGCTCGAGTGCCGAGCAGTTGGCCGAACTGTTCGCGGATACGTTCGCCCCGCCGTCTGTGTGCCCTGTCACAGCCGCCGTCGAACTTCCGCCGCACAACATGGTTGAACGCCTCGCTCCTATGCGCTATTTCCCAACGAGCGCAATTATGGAGCATGTAGAAGTGTTGTGTTCTGCTGAGTTCACGATCAGCGAGTTGCGCATCGTCTTGAACAAGCACAAACGCCGCTCCGCTCCCGGTTCCGACGGCGTTACTCATCAAGTGCTCAGGAACATCGACGCAGCTCAACTTCCCTCACTTCTCGAGGTTTTCAACTCCGTCTGGCACAGCGGCATCATCCCCGCCAACTGGAAAGAGGCGATCGTCGTTCCCATTCTGAAGCGCGGCAAACCAGCCTCGAACATCAGCTCCTATCGCCCAGTATCGCTGACCTCGGTACCCGGCAAAACGATGGGGTCGATGGCTTTGAACCGACTCGAATGGATCGCCTCCGCCCTCGACGCTCTCGCCCCGGAACAGAGTGGCTTCCGCCGACTCCGCTCGACAGCTGATTCCATCGCGGACGTTGTCGCCACTCTCGAGCACGCTGCAAGCCGCCACGAAGCCGCATACCTGGTGCTGCTCGATGTCGAACGCGCGTTTGACGGCCTCCCGCACGGCACCATCATCCAAGCGCTTTGCGAGCTGTGCATCACCGGCCGCCTACTGGACTATGTGTCGGCCTTTCTTAGCGACCGAACACTCAGAGTGCGTGTTGGCGACGCACTGCACCCCCCGTAGCGTGACCGCTGGTGTTCCTCCGGGCAGTGTTCTTAGCCCCTTTCTATTCAACTTGGCGCTTGCAAGGCTCCCCGATTTCATCCCGAAGCTGACAGCCTTCGAAGTCCGCGTGGTGATTTACGCCGACGACATCGCTCTTTTCGCTTCCGGGCCCACGGACTATGGCTACCAAGTGCGGCAATCACTGCAGTCTGCTATCAACGCCGTGGACGAATACCTCACCAGCGTGGGGCTTCAGCTCTCGGCGTCTAAAACCGAGGCGCTAATGATACACCCCCGTGCTAGCCGTGCTCGCTCCGAAGTACCCACGCTCTCGCTGCGCGGAAGCCCCCTCCCGTGGCAGAGAAAAGTTCGCTACCTGGGCCTTCACATCGACTGCCGCCTGAACTTTAATGCGGCAACCACACAGCTCTGCAGGGACGCCAGGAAAGTTGCAGGCGCCGCACGCTCCCTGCTTGCCCGTGGCCGCGGCTGCACACCGCATCTTGCGCTCCGAGTTTATAACTCGATCGCTACTTCGCGAGCGCTCTACGCACTCCCGCTCACCAACGCCAGTGCAGCCAACTGGAGGGCCGTTGACGTCGAACACCGCACTGCAGTTCCCCAGATGTACGCGCTTCCCCGCTTCTCGCAAGTGGGAGCAACTCTCGCCGAAGCGGGAAACTGGCCGCCCTCACTTCGTGCGAGGAAACAGGCGCTTCACCACATCGAGCGCCTGCAACGGTCGCCACAGGGCCAGTCTCTCGTGTGCCGCCTCCACACCCTCGAGGGCTCGGGCATGGGTCAGCATGCCACCGACTTCAGCGCCCGCATCGCGTCTCTGCCGCAACCCTTCCCTTGCCGCCATCGCCGCACGCTTCCCCGCTGCTTGACGTTAACATCAGCGTCCCGGGCGTCACGAGCAAGCGCCGAACAGCACTATGTGCCATGCAGCAGGAGACGGCTGCACTGCTTCACGAACACCTACGCGACCGCCTCCTAGTCTACACTGACGGCTCCGTCTCCAGTGACGGCTCCGCTGCTGCTGCGTGCACGGCACCGGACATTTCTGCGTCCCGGCAGTGCCGTCTCCTTTTCCCTGCCTCATCGACAGTCGCCGAACTCGCGGCCATCGACCTTGCGGCTGACCTTCTTCACCAGTGCGGTGTCTCGTCTGCTGCGATCCTGAGTGACTCGCGCGCGGCTCTGTGCATGCTGCGGAAAGACTATGCCGGTGTCCCACTTGTGCAGCGCGTGGGATCGAAACTGCGCGACGTCGTAAATCAGGGCTGCGACTTGGTTTTGCAGTGGGTCCCCGCGCACATTGGCCTGCCCGGAAACGAAGCAGCCGACGCCCTTGCGAAGCAAGCTCTCGCGGCTCGCTTCCCCCTCGCCATCTCCGTCACTCGCTTCGACGTGGCCAAGACCGCCATACTGCGCACCCTCCGCGCGCATCATTCTGACTCACGTGTTGCTGCGGGGACGCCCCCTCGCCTCCTCCCCCGCGCCGGCCTCTTCCGCTGGGATCGCTCCTTTCTCCTGCGGCTGCGCGTCGCCTGCTACAGCACGGCCGCCCGATTGCACAGACTGCACGGAGCAGGCAGCCCCGCGTGTGCGGAATGCGGCGAGGATGAGACACTGGAACACCTTCTCCTGCGTTGCCCATCCTTCGACGTTGAGCGCACCGCGCTCTGTGCTTCATATCGCCGAGTCGGACTACCGTGCAGCACGGAGGGTGATCTCCTATTTCCCGCAGCCCCCGCCTCCATCGCCAAGAGAGCGCTTGCTGCCCTCCTTGGCTTTTGTGACGAGACTCAGCTGAGAGCGCGGCTGTAAGCCCCGCTTTGCTTCTTCTTTAACCTTCTTGTTTTTTTTTTTCCGCTCTCTTTCATTCTCTCTCTAATCTTTTTCTCCCCACTCCCCTTACCCCGTGCAGTGCTGTTGAGGTGCCCTCCCTTGAGAGACAGTTACGGCACTGCACTTTTCTCTTCCTTTCATCTTAAAATCACTACTACTACTGAAGAACTGGCCGCCGCCACGCTAATCGCACTAAGAGACCCAATCAACACCACACACCAGGGCACAAAACTACTGCGAAAACTGGGATACCAACTCACCCTCCAATACTGCCAAGGCGAAATGGTCATCGTGCCGATGCACCTACGGGCTCGTATTATCGTAGAACCAGTCTCCAACTACATGCATCCGCTCTACAACCAAAAGTGGTGGCAAACGCGAGCACGAAATCTCCTGCAGCGAACGACCGATCCTGATACCTACAACACCCACGCTAGCCTTTACTCCACACCACTAAAAGGCTCTAGAATATAGGCATACGCAATGGCAGTAACCATCCAAAACAAGCTGGTGTCCTGCACGTCTACACGAACCAGATCAAGCGCCACTGCGGGGTCAGCAGCCATAGCCCTCGCAATAAGAGACGCAGGACGAAGGAGTCGCCCCGCATACATCCTGACGGATTCACAAGCCGCCTGTTGGTTATACCGCAGAGGCACACTTCCCAGGCTCTTCACTGATATCCCGGGCCCCGGATTGACTGAGGATCATGCCATCGCCTGGTGCCCAGGGGACACGGGCTTGGGGGGTAACGAGGAGGCGAACTGCGTAGCTCTAGGACTTGGTGTCTGAGCCGCAAAACCCTCCTCTGGACACGCTTCAGATTTTTATGAAGAAACCATCACTCGCTGACAGATTTTAGAGGACCAGCGCCTGACCAGATGGAAGGGCGCTTCTCCCCATCCCAACTTAAGCAGCCTACAAACCAGGCACTGGCTCCGCCTTCAAACAAACTCATAGCCGCACATATCGAGACTGCACGCAATCTTTCCGGAGGTATACACAACCAGGATATGTCCCTGGTGTGACGGCCACACAGCCACACTGACGCACATTACTTACCAGTGTACGGAGCGCCCAGCCCAGGCAGTATCGAGGCTGGTGAGCTCATCACAAACACTCACGACGTGGTTTGGGGAGGCACGGCTTTCCGAGCTGGCACTGGGAAGCCAACTGGCGACCCTGGACCAGGCCCGGCGAGTCGCTAGGGCCAGTGGGGCCCTACAAAAAGGCTCCACCCGAGATTAACCACACGGAGTTCCTTTGTACAATAAAGTTTATTCTCTCTCTTCGCTTGTCGATAAATGCGTTCGTGGCTTAATGGTTTCAATATCAGGCTTCTGTGCTAGAGTTCCTGTGTTTGAATCTTGCCATCAGACAATTTTAATGATGTTTATATAATTATTAATACCAAGTACATTGTTGAAAATGACGAGTTTACAAAGTCACAAGGCCGTTTGAAGCCACAAGGACGATGTTTAGGCAAATCCATGCACTTCCCATAATTCCCATCCTGGTACAACCGTTCTCATTGCAGCTCCCGTAGACACTAGCGCCAGAGCTCCCTCTAATAATTATTGTACGAAACTCTATGCTATAACGTATATACGTGTCGGTCAGCAGTCGACGTGAATGGACGGTCCAAGTACACACGAAGAACGAGATGGTCAAGTTGAAGTTGGACAGGGGATACCAAGCTATGCTTTTGCCCTGAGCGCTTTACGGAAAATGTGCCCCAAGACATCATTAGGTCCAAGCAATGCGACCCTGAGGTCTTATGGCGGCGGCGTGAAAAAGCACTTTGGTGTCCTCAGCACGGAAGTGCAGTTGAGAGACTGAAACAGCGTTTGAAATTTCTTCGGGGTACGCAAAGGAAATCAAGCAACCTTTGGTCTTCAAGCTTGCGTAGACCTGGGGCTTTAGCCACGAGAAGTTCACAACGTAACATTGAACAGTTCGGATAAGGTAATTAAGTCAAACAGCACGACGTGTACCTTTGGCTCTACGTGAACCGCTTAGGGTAGAACTAAAACGCACGGAGAGGGCTGGGATTATCATTGAAGTCGCAGACGCCACAGACTGGGTGAGTCTTCTCGTTATCGTTTGCAAAAGAGACGGAAAGATTCGAGTGTCCATGGACTCTACAAGGATAATGGAATACATAAGGTGAGAACACTACGAAATGCCAAGGCGAGAAGTCATAGAAGCCGAGCTTGCAGGGGCAACCGTATTCTCCCGACTTCATGCGAACTCGGGGTTCCATCGAATGCCATTGCACGAAGAAACGTCCAGGATTTGCAATTTTGCTAAGCCGTTCAGTCGATATCGTTTCTTCAGGTTCCTTTTTCCGCATTTCAGCGGCATCTGAAGCGTTTCAGACAACAGTGAACGAAATGTTCTACCCGCTTCCCGGCGTAAAAGTGTACGTAGACGACATGCTGGTTTGGGGCACCTCTAGGCAGGGACGCGACAAATGCCTACGGTTGGCGCTACAAGCAGCCGAACAGGCCGGTCTCACATTTATTCCTGAGTAGTACACAATTGCTGTTTAGGAAATAGAGTTCCCAGGTGGTGTTATCGGTGCAGAAGGTATAAAGCCAAGCCCTGCGATACTCAAAAGCATGCTGGAAATGCCCGCTCCTTGCGACAAATCAGGTGTCCAGTGAAAGCTTGGGGTTCTCAACCACTTTGGGAAATTCTACCGACGCTGGCGCAAACAACTACATTTCTGAGGAGCTTTATCAGGCAAGACTTCAGCAGGCTTTATCAGTTTTCCAATGAACCGAGAATCGCGCGAGCGAATCGAAGCGGCTATGCAACAGCGTGAGCAAACACCCGCTACTGACAATATTTGCCCCGGAAAAGCCGGTAAAAGTGTATTGTGATCCGTCACAGAAAGGGACCACCGCAGCCTTGTTGCAGTGCTATAATCACGCATGGAAACCTCTGGCTTAAGCTTCTAATGTGCTCGCCGACACTCAGAAGCGGTATTCTCAAATAGAGAAGGAGGTAATGTCTATCGTATACGGCTGCGAAAAATTGCACCACTTCAACTACGGCAGCAAGGTTACAGTGCGAACAGACCACCGTCCATTTTTTGCCATTTACAACAAAGCACTTGGCGACATGCCGCCGACACTGCAGCGGTTCTTTCTTAAGCTGATGCGGTATGAAATTACAATGTGCTTTGTTGCATAAAAGGAACTTCTGCTCGCAGATTTGCTATCAAGGGTCTTGGTCAAGGATGATACGAGCATCTGGAATGATGACGGGGAAATTCATGTTTTAAGTAAGATTTCCTCCCTTGTTAGCGACGTTACGTAGAAGAGACTGGCAGCAGAAACGAGGAACGATCCGTATCAAAGCGGCGCTTTAAAATGTTTAAGCAACGACACTCCAACTGAAGGGCCGCCCATGCCGTCCAAGGGCGAACTGTCTGAGGTTCAAGGTGTTCTGCTCAAAGGCTGCAAGGTTATAATGCCAACTAGCTTGCGACGGGGGATGCTAGAAAGAATCCATCACGGGCATATGGGAATCAACAAGAAAAAATTCAAGCCACAACTCGTTTATGGGCCCGGAATAAACTCTGACATTGCGGCGTTCGTTAATAAATGCAGTATATGTATGCAATGCGCATCCAGCCAACCACGAGAGCCACTGAAAATGCGTGATGTGCCTAAACAACCCTGGTATCAAGTGGGCGCCGACAGCTTCCATAATGGTGGCAAGTAATACTTGTGTTTATACGATGCGTTGTCTAACATACCCGAAGTAGAACTGTTCAAAGTTTTGTCAGCGAGAAGCGTCATCGAGTCAACCAGCTCCATTTTTTCCGCATTACAGCATACCAATAGAACTATGCACCGACAACTGTCCGCTATACGCAAGTAATGATTTATCTACGCTTGCAAAGCGATGCCATTTCAAGCATACCACCTCGAGTCCACGATTCCCTCAATCAAATGGTCTAGTGGAAAAGGAAGTGCGAATTGTAAAGCGCATCCTAAAGAAACCACGAAATTTAAACAAGATTTCTGGTTGGGACTTCTTGGTTACAGGACCACACCT